>NC_059355.1:16098849-16398849 GCF_019703515.2 Myxocyprinus asiaticus
GTACAGGCAGAAAAAGGTGCCTTCCACAACTTCGTTACCTCCTCGTGCACTTCCGGGAAGAAAGGCACCAGGCCGGGCGTGGCCGTGAGTTGCGCTCCGAACCCAGAATCCAATTATCCAGCCACGAATGTTCAGGGCAGGGTGGAGGGTTCCACTTAGCCTGATTTTCACAGCCGCCCGGGCAAGCACGGCTGCCATCTCAGCATCCGCATCATCCTGTGCTCTACCGCACATGGGCGGGAGCTCAGAAGATTCCTCCACTTCCGATAGCAGAAGCCCACCTTCCAATGCTGCGACCGAAAGCTCATTCTCGTCGCGAGCAGCGAACGACACATTAAATCCACCCTGAGCCGTGTATCGTTCGACAGCTCTTCCGAATAGAACGAACATGCTAGGGGATGGGAGGTCCGCGGGGCTGAGCTGGCGGAAACACCCCTATGTCCACATCCAGATCGCCCGCGGTGCTTGCCGACACGGCCGGCTGAGCATCAGCCCAGGGCTGACCAGGATGGGGAGCAGCTGCGGTGGCTTGTTGCTTCATAAAGAAGGAAGTGAGCCGCGACTGCAACTCTCGCACACCTTGTTCACCGCTTACGGATGAAGTCTTCATTCTCGGTACAGTAAATCCACATCCGTATTTATTATGCCCGGGACATGCATTGCACATAATGACTAATGTGCACTGCTCCACGCAATCAATTTCTGTGCTAGGATGTGCAGCTGAGTTGAACGTGCTCCTCTTGAACATTTATATATGCAAATTTTAGTCACAGAAAGTGGGGAAAAACATTAGTGAAGTTTTGTCCATTGTGCAAAGGTGACTGGGTTTGTTCAAGACACCTTACTCCAATCACATGCAGTTTCAGGGAGTAAAAAAAAAAAAAAAAAAAAAAACGTTTACTGCATTAATTGTGCTTTTTTTTTACTCTTTAAACAAAAAAATATTTAATCACAGAAATGAATGCGATTCAATTTATTTTAATAAATAAATTTATTAAAATAAATCATTGATTTTGATTGACTTTATTTATTTATATATTTACAGTAATGGGGATTGAGGTGAAAATGTGTTTAATTGCTATGAAAATAATATCACAAAATAAAAACAATTCCTAATGTTCCAAGCCATGTTTCATAAAAATTAAAAAAAATTATATATATATATATATATATATATATATATATATATATATATATATATATATCTACAGGTGCATCTCAATAAATTAGAATGTCGTGGAAAAGTTCATTTATTTCAGTACTTCAACTCAAATTGTGAAACTCGTGTATTAAATAAATTCAATGCACACAGACTGAAGTAGTTTAAGTCTTTGGTTCTTTTAATTGTGATGATTTTGGCTCACATTTAACAAAAACCCACCAATTCACTATCTCAAAAAATTAGAATACATCATAAGACCAATAAAAAAAACATTTTTAGTGAATTGTTGGCCTTCTGGAAAGTATGTTCATTTACTGTATATGTACTCAATACTTGGTAGGGGCTCCTTTTGCTTTAATTACTGCCTCAATTCGGCGTGGCATGGAGGTGATCAGTTTGTGGCACTGCTGAGGTGGTATGAAGCCCAGGTTTCTTTGACAGTGGCCTTCAGCTCATCTGCATTTTTTGGTCTCTTGTTTCTCATTTTCCTCTTGACAATACCCCATAGATTCTCTATGGGGTTCAGGTCTGGTGAGTTTGCTGGCCAGTCAAGCACACCAACACCATGGTCATTTAACCAACTTTTGGTGCGTTTGGCAGTGTGGGCAGGTGCCAAATCCTGCTGGAAAATGAAATCAGCATCTTTAAAAAGCTGGTCAGCAGAAGGAAGCATGAAGTGTTCCAAAATTTCTTGGTAAACGGGTGCAGTGACTTTGGTTTTCAAAAAACACAATGGACCAACACCAGCAGATGACATTGCAACCCAAATCATCACAGACTGTGGAAACTTAACACTGGACTTCAAGCAACTTGGGCTATGAGCTTCTCCACCCTTCCTCCAGACTCTAGGACCTTGGTTTCCAAATGAAATACAAAACGTGCTCTCATCTGAAAAGAGGACTTTGGACCACTGGGCAACAGTCCAGTTCTTCTTCTCCTTAGCCCAGGTAAGACGCCTCTGACGTTGTCTGTGGTCCAGGAGTGGCTTAACAAGAGGAACACGACAACTATAGCCAAATTCCTTGACACGTCTGTGTGTGGTGGCTCTTGATGCCTTGACCCCAGCCTCAGTCCATTCCTTGTGAAGTTCACCCAAATTCTTGAATCGATTTTGCTTGACAATCATAAGGCTGCGGTTCTCTCGGTTGGTTGTGCATCTTTTTCTTCCACACTTTTTCCTTCCACTCAACTTTCTGTTAACATGCTTGGATACAGCACTCTGTGAACAGCCAGCTTCTTTGGCAATGAATGTTTGTGGCTTACCCTCCTTGTGAAGGGTGTCAATGATTGTCTTCTGGACAACTGTCAGATCAGCAGTCTTCCCCATGATTGTGTAGCCTAGTGAACCAAACTGAGAGACCATTTTGAAGGCTCAGGAAACCTTTGCAGGTGTTTTGAGTTGATTAGCTGATTGGCATGTCACCATATTCTAATTTTTTGAGATAGTGAATTGGTGGGTTTTTGTTAAATGTGAGCCAAAATCATCACAATTAAAAGAACCAAAGACTTAAACTACTTCAGTCTGTGTGCATTAAATTTATTTAATACATGAGTTTCACAATTTGAGCTGAATTACTGAAATAAATGAACTTTTCCACGACATTCTAATTTATTGAGATGCACCTGTATATATATATATATCTTTTACAAAAAGTAAATAAAATAAAATACAAATAAAAAAATAAATAAATAAATAAAATGCTGTTTGCATATGTTAAATTTGACATATTACAGAAATGATTACATTTAAATAGATTTAGATTTAGAATTCATAGATTTAGGCCCTTCGACAAATATTAATTGATATATAAATACTTTAAATACTTTTACATTTAGTCATTTAGCAGATACTTTTAATCCAAAACGACTTACATATGACAACATTTGTAAATATATGCGCATTAAATATGTATGTAAATAAATACAAAAGAAGTTAAATTATATATTTATTTTTTTTCACAATGCAATATTGTTTTCTTTTATTACGTTAACGAGAATTGAGATGAAAATGTGTTTAATTGTCACAAAAATAATGTTACAATTAAAAAGTGACTTTATAGTTTTAAAATATGCAAGTATTTCTTAAAGAAAAAAAATTATTTATTACTTTTCTTTTGATTTTGGAGTGAAATATGACCTGGAAATATTCATCGTGAGACTCAACAGGTTTGGTCAACCAAATCAAGCTCTCACCACAACAAAGCACAGCATTTATGGTAAATAAATGAGTCCCTGCCATTGTAAACATTAAATGCACATTTGTAATTACCACAGTGTGAAAGTATGAGCTCTGTTCTTCCGTTTGGTGAAGATTCATTACTGGAGGCCACCTAATTATTCACAATAATGCTTAATTAATATGCACAAAAGACGTGTGCTCCACAAAAAAAAAAAAAAAAAAAAAAAAATTGTTGATGATTTTTAATTTTCTAAATGATCTTCATCAGTATGCTGTTATTTATTTGACCATTTTTGGTAACAGCAGCCCTTTCACTGTTCTGCAGTGCTCGCTAACAGAAAAGGAAATAAATAATTATTAATACACAACAATAAAACCGCGATATCAAGCATGTACCCTTATCCACAGAGCCGTTGTCGAAAAAAATATATATTTTTGAAAAGAGAAAACATTTGGTCGCCAGATTTCTTTAAACGAGCACAGCATCTGATTCAACAGTTAAACATGCTCATTAACAGTTATAATAATAATTCTGATGAGCATCCCAGCATCCCCTGCTGTGTAAATGCAGTGTTTATTCAGACGGCTGAAGGTTTAAAAGCTCTCACCTTCTCCTAAATCTTCGTTTCCTACAAGTCTTTTCACACTGACCAGAGCAGATGAAGAAGACTTTAGAAGATTTCACCTTCCATTCCTCTCCATAAATTTTTATCCTATTGAGTTCCCGCAATCCTTCAGTCCTGACCGCAGCAAAACAGAGAGATGAAACCAAAACTACAGCAATAACGTGTAGAGAAACATTTTGAAGAAAGTCACTTTTGGTGGTTGGAATTGGCAGCAAAATGCTGTTTTAATTTGTTAAATAATTTATATGTTTTGCCCTAAATGTGTTCTTATTATCATTTTCTGTGCTCTTAGTTTTTTGTAATATCCCTTTAACTAACAAAAGCCAGTTCCTTTATGACATCATCCTCCAGGAAGTGACATAATATTTAGAGGGAAAACGACACCAAAAACATCAGTTAGCTATAAGCAGTGGATTTTTTATTTCTTTCTTTTTTGTGTGCTATTAGTTGGTTTGTTTCAATCTAAAACATTCCATCCTTTTTGATACATTTACAGAAATCAGTATGTAATTAATATAAAAATATGAAAAGGAACATGAAGTTGACCCCTCATGTAAGCTAACTATCACTGAGCAATGGCTAACTTAAGTCCTTTATTTCCATCCTATTCCATTGCATAAATCAAGTTGTTACTAATAAAGTTGAAGTGTCTGAGCTTGACCAGAAAATTTCTAAGAGTCTGTTATACCATTTTATAAAAACATTTCCTTCAATATGTTTTAGAAGGTAAAGAGTTCGAAAGGTACTGCATTACATGTAATTTTCAGCATGAAAAAATGTATTTATTTAAAACGGTTTTGTTTTGTGAGTATTTGTAAAGGTATAAAGTTAATATTTCTAAATCATAATGGCGTTTGCTGTCATCCTTGTTAGATTCTCTCTCTTGCATCTTGTAGGCAGATGTTCTCAGCTCTTTAAGGTTCGGATAAAGTCTCGCTTGGCTGAAGACTGTGTGCAGGCCAGACCACAGGCCGCGAGATCCAGGATTTGGGATGTCTCATCAAAGAGCACTGCCAACAGCTCGCTTTGCTCTCTGATTGGCTGCTGACAGAAGGATTGGCGCCCTCTTCCCTGCAGCAGTAATTTTCCTTCCAGGGATCACCACACTTTGATTAAAAAGCATGGCTCCACCCTTAATCCGTCCAGGCAAGCTGCTGAAATCAAGGTGCACAGAGACACTACATAACACAAAGAACAGAAGTGAGTATGTAGACACGAGACACTGTTTCGACTGAACACATTATGTTTTCTTCTTTGCTAATGTCCATAAAATCTAAAACAGCTTCATCAAAGTAGTTTGTTTGAGAAGAGCATCTCTTACTTACAGGAGAAAAGACTCAGAACAGCTGAGAATGGCCGTCTTTTCAGGTTTGGATACCCCCACCCACCCCCCAAAAAACAGGACAATAGACAATGAAACTCAGTTCCTTTACAACCATGAAGTCAGCTTTGTTAGTTTCCATTCAAAGTGAAATTCCACAGGCTTCCCTCTTCACAGTAACAATGAACAAACTAGAGATGTGCAGATTTGTCATTTTGACGACTCAAATACTCAACCTTTCAGATCTTTCCTCTAATTTTCATATTATAAATACTTGAACATTTAGTCATTTAGCAGACACTTTTATGCAAAGCAACTTACCTGTACATATGACAACATCTGCAAATATATGTACATTAAATATACATGTAAATAAATATTAAAGAACTTAAATTATATATCCATGTTTTTTTCACAGTACAATATTGTTTGATAATACAAAATAAGTACAGTAAAAGTTAGATAACATCTAACTTGCTCTACCTCTGAAATGACTTTACTTTTCAGCTGACGTCATCAATCATGACTGGCTCTATTCTGGTATATAACGGCCACTTTACATGATCTAATATATATATATATATATATATATATCTAATTCGATGATCTAATCAATTACAGATACACATTTTATCTTGGTAACTATCTTGCTTTATATGGAAATACGTTACATTACGGCAGTCAGCTATGTTTCACGTTGGCTTTAAGATGTCATCAAATTTAAAATACCCCTGCATATGGACTCAAGATGGTGCCGAGTATGGCTGCTGCGTTGTGAGCTCCGACACAACATTGTAGTTTTTTGTTTGTTTTGTTTACATTTCCTATGTTCCTATCTGTCACTCACTCGACGTTGTGTCAATGTAGTGACACTAGGGGTCACTCTTGGGAGCCCGAGACACCTCTGGTCTTTGATAAAAGGCCAATGAAAATTGGCAAATGGTATTTGTATGCCACTCCCCCAGACATACGGGTGTAAAAGGAGCTGGTATGCAACCACTCATCAAGATTTTCTCTTCGGAGCCGAATGGTCATGCTCACTGAGCTGAGCTATTACTGTTCATTCACCTCTGCTGGATCTGACGGTGCATTTCAGCGGCTTCTCCCTCCTCTGCACTGGTGCACTGCAGAGAACGCCCCTAGGCGCTTCGGCAGAAAAAAGAAAGTATATTTTCTGAAAGAGTTTACTTCTCTAAAAGAGTATATTTCTCTAAAAGAGCAGCACACACGGAACGTCTTTTTAAAGACGCGTCTTTTTAAAGAAGCCTTTCCGATTGTGTGTTATTCCTGGTTGCGGTCGTTATCTCTCAACTTCGGATGGTCATGATCACTGTCTTTCATGTCTGGGCGTGACCCACGTGGAGGCAGCATTCGTGGATGGTTCATGTTCTCACTGCGAGAACATGACCATGGCAACATTGCGGTCGCGGCTTGCTTTCGTAAGAAAGCAAACCACCCCAGCGGCTCCCCACCTCGGTCCTTCTACCTACGGGTATGATTTGGGGACCCCAATGGGATCGCCTCCGCTGGGCATCCCCCTGCGAACCTCCCATTCCCCAGCACACTCCTTTGCCCCAGTCAGGCTTCTGGATGAGTCCGCCGGCTCGTCTCACGGCGAGTCTGGCCTCTTGTTCGGAGCCCGCGAAGATGATGAGCTCTGGAGCGCAGCATCGGAGAGCGGGCTTGTCCAGTCGGACGCAGAAGCCTCAGCTGGGCTCCCCCCCTCAGGGACGATTGCCCAGTCACAGGCTGATGCAGAAATGACAACATGCTTTCCCGGGCGGCCGTGAGCGTCGGGTTAGAGTGGAACCCTCCGCTCTCCCCTGAACCCTCGCGGCTTGATAATTGGTTCCTGGGCTCGCGGCGCTGCTCAAAGCAGCCACGCTCCGCTTCGGTGCCTTTCTTCCCGGAAGTGCACGAGGAGCTGACGAAATCGTGGGGGGCACCTTTTACTGCCCGGCCCTGATTCTCCAGTTCCCCTGCCCTCACTACCCTCGATGGCGGGGCGGCCAATGGCTATACGGCGATTCCCCCGGTGGATAAGGCGCTCGCGGTATACCTATGCCTGCAGAGCGCTGCCACCTGGCACGGATGCTCTAAGCTCCCGTCCAAGCCCTGTAGGTTCATGTCGTCCCTAACGGCTAAAGCCTACAGCGCTGCTGGACAAGCCGCCTCTGCCCTGCATGCCATGGCTCTCCTACAGGTCCACCAAGCCAAGGCGTTGAAAGAACTGCACCAGGGTAGTTCCGCCCCAGATTCCCCCCAGGTCACGGCGCGGTCTCTCGGGCGGATGATGGCCACATTAGTGATCGAGGAGCGCCACCTTTGGCTCAACCTGGTCGAGATGGGTGAGGCCGAAAAGACACGGTTCCTTGCTGCCCCCATTTCCCAGGCTGGCCTATTCGGCGACACCGTCGAGGACTTTGCCCAGCAGTTCTCGGCGGTGAAGCAGCAGATGGAGGCTATCCGGCATATCCTGCCCCGGCACGGCTCAAGATCCTGCACCCCATCTGCTCGTCGCCAAGGGCGTCCCCCTGCGGTGACTGGACTGACTCTGCCGTAGCCCGCCACTTCGGCCCGGCCCCGGCGTGTAGCCCACCACAGGAAGCAGACGCCACCCATCTCACAGTCAGCGCCTAAGAACCCAAGGAGGTCGTCAAAGCACCCCTGAGACGGGCGACTCAGGGACGAAGAAACTCACTCACCTGGAGCTGGTAAGAAGACCACTTTTCCCCTTGGTCCCCCTTGCGTGGAACTTGGATGCATGGCTTGCACTTTCCAATCCGTCGCAATGGCTGATCTGGACCGTGCGACTTGGCCACGTGATTCAGTTCACCAGGCGCCTGCCCAGGTTCAGCGGTATCCACTTCACCTTGGTCAAGGACAAAAACGCTGCTAGCTTGTGTGCGGAGATCGCTACAATCCTATGGAAGGGCGCGATAGAACCTGTCCCTCCAGCCGAGATGAAGAAGGGGATTTACAGCCCCTACTTCATCGTACCGAAAAAGGCAGTGGGTTGCGGCCAATCTTGGACCTACGAGTACTGAACCGGGCCTTACACAGACTCCCGTTCAAGATGCTGATGCAAAAATGCATTCTGGCGAGCGTCCGGCATCAAGATTGGTTCACGGCAGTAGACCTGAAGGACGCGTACTTTCACGTCTCAATCCTTCCTCGACACAGACCCTTCCTGTGGTTTGCATTCGAGGGTCAGGCATATCAGTACAAGGTCCTCCCTTTGGGCCTGTCCCTGTCTCCTCGCGTCTTCATGAAGGTCACAGAGGCAGCCCTTGCCCCGTTAAGGGAGGTGGGCATTCGCATTCTCAACTATCTCGACAAATGGCTAATCCTAGCTCACTCTCGGGACATGTTGTGCGCGCACAGGGACTTGCTGCTCTCACACCTCAGCCAACTAAGGCTTCGGGTCAACTGAGAAAAGAGCAAGCTCCTCCCGGTTCAGAGCATCTCTTTCCTCAGTTTGGAGTTGGACTCAGTCTCTTTGACAGCGCGCCTCACGAACGAGCATGCCCAGTCGGTGCTGGCCTGTTTGAAGGCTTTCAAACAGAAAACAGCGGTTCCACTGAAACTTTTTCAGAGGCTCCTGGGGCATATGGCATCCTCAGCAGTAGCCACCCCGCTCGGGTTGATGCATATGAGACCACTTCAGCACTGGCTTCAGACTCGAGTCCCGAGATGGGCATGGCGCCGCGGGACACATCGCGTGGTCATCACGCCGGTCTGTCACCAACTTTTTAGCCCTTGGACCGACCTCTCATTTCTACGGGCAGGTGTTCCCCTAGAACTGGTCTCCAGGCACGTCGTGGTCATGACAGACACCTCCAAAACCGGCTGGGGCACTGTTTGCAGCAGGCATGCAGCCTCCGGCCTGTGAACGGGCCTGCGACTGCATTGGCACATCAACTGCCTCGAGTTGTTGGCAATTCTGCTTGCCCTGTGGAGGTTTCGGCAGTTGATCCAGGGCAAGCACATGTTAGTTCGGACAGACAACACGGCAACGGTAGCATATGTCAACTGCCAAGGCGATCTGCGCTCTCGTTGTATGTCACAACTCGCCCGCCGTCTCCTCCTCTGGAGTCAGCAGCACTTCAAGTCGCTGCGAGCCACTCACATCCCGGGCAACCTCAACACTACAGCGGATGCGCTGTCACGGCAGGTTACCCTCAGGGAAGAGTGGAGACTCCACCCTCAGGTAGTCCAGCTGATTTGGAGTCAATTCGGATGGGCACAAGTGGATCTGTTCGCCTCCCAAGAATCCTCCCACTGCCCGCTCTGGTACGCCCTGACTGAGGCTCCCCTCGGCATAGACGCACTGGCACACAGCTGGCCCCCTGGCCTGCGCAAATATGCGTTTCCCCCAGTGAGCCTACTTGCACTGACCCCGCGGTGGTAGACATGATCACTCAGGCTAGGGCCCCCTCTACGAGGTGCCTGTATGCCTTTAAGTGGCGTCTGTTCACTAAGTGGTGTTCTTCCCGACGGGAAGGCCCCCAGAGATGTGCAGTCGGATCAGTGCTTTCCTTCCTGCAGGAGAGGTTGGAAGGGAGGCTGTCCCCTTCCACCTTGAAGGTGTACGTTGCTGCCATAGCAGCACACCACGACGCATTAGACGGTAAGTCCTTAGGGAAGCACGACCATATCAACAGGTTCCTGAGAGGCGCCAGGAGGCTGAATCCCTCCAGACCACGCCCCTTTGAGCCTTGCAGTCAGCTGAGCTTAAGGCACTCTCCTTGAAGACTGCCCTCCTGACTGCGCTCACTTCCATCAAGAGGGTAGGAGACCTGCAAGCATTCTCTGTCAGCGAAACGTGCCTGGAGTTCGGTCTGGGCTACTATCACGTGATCCTGAGACCCCGACCGGGCTATGTGCCCAAGGTTCCCACCACCCCTTTTAGGGACCAGGTGGTGAACCTGAAAACACTGCCCCAGGAGGAGGCATACCCAGCCCTGTCATTGCTGTGTCTATTTGGATCGCACTCAGAGCTTTATGATCTCTGTGCTGCTCTTTGTCTGTTTGGTGCACAGCGGAAAGGAAGCACTGTCTCCAAGCAGAGGATCACCCACTGGCTCATTGACGCCATAGCTATGGCATATCACGCCCAGGACGTGCCGACCCCGGTAGGGCTACGAGCCCATTCTACCAGGGGTGTAGCGGCCTCTTGGGCCCTGGCCAGGGGTGCCTCTCTAACAGACATTTGCAGAGCAGCAGGCTGGGCAACACCCAACACCTTTGCAAGGTTCTACAACTTCCAGATGGAACCGGTTTCTTCCCAGGTAGTGGCATGCAATACAAGCGGATAAGCCCGGGATAACCGGCCGGGTGTATCGCTTGCACATAGCGCCTTCCACCACTTTTGAGCTGAAGACATGCGGCATTAATTCCCAGTAGTGTTCCCTGGTTGACTTCCTCCAAGCCCTATGGCAGTCTTGTGTTCGGAGAGACTCACTGCCGGCCCAGTACACATGCTAACTAAGAGCCTTGTTCTGGGGTAGGTGCTCTGCATGTGGCGGTTCCCTGTAAGGTAAAACCCCATGCGATGTATATCTTCCACTAATTCATTTCCCTGTTGGCAAACTGCCTCTTTCTTGGGCAGAGCCACTCTGCCCCAGTCTCCATGTTTGTAGTAACTCCTCCCCCATTGGGCAGGATCTACCTTGACTAGACTAGACTAGACCTGGCGGCCCAGTCGGATAATCCCCCTTCTTTTTTAGGGAGTGGAAAAAAAGAAGGGGAAAAGAGGCCATGACTGGTTTAGCCTGTCTCTATCTCCTGGGTAGTCGACTTGTTCCCAAAGGGTCATTCGACACTCATAACTATGTTTGGGGAGGTTACATGTCGACCTGGTGTGCTGGCTACGAGGCACACAGTGGTCTGCCTATCACACACCGCCAGTTCACGTAACACAGTTCAGCCAGTTGTGGCGTTTCGTATAGAGACCCATAGTGTCACTACATCAACACAACGTCGAGTGAGTGACAGATAGCAAATGTCCTGGTTACTTGTGTAACCTCTGTTCCCTGATGGAAGGAAGAGACGTTGTGTCCCTCCTGCCACAACGCTGAACTATCCGCTAAAATGGCCGGACCTTGTCTCGGCTCCTCAGCATAAAACCTGAATGAGTGGTTGCATACGAGCTCCTTTTTTTACATCTCGCCAATTTTCATTGGCCATTTATCAAAGACCAGAGGTGTCTCGGACACCCAAGAGTGACCCCTAGTGTCACTACATCGACAAAACGTCTCGTTCCCTCCATCAGGGAACGGAGGTTACGCAAGTAACCAGGACATTTTTTTGTCTTGGATGTTGTCTGCCTTTTTGTCTAAGACATAAAACACTTTTGGACATTGGTTCTGCAATTACACACCGTAAACCGGACTTCAAATTCCTCAATGCCGACCCGCTGTTTACAAACAGGCCAGCGGAGCCCTTTGTCTGGGCAGCCCAGCTGCAGAAATGCAAAAGGAAAAGGGGAAACTGAGCCGGTGTTCTCATCAGAGTAAGACGTCGCAAAAATCGACCCCTACTACCCAGTATTCTACTGGCAAATGTTCAGTCTCTGGACAACAAGCTCTGTGAGCTGAGAGCGCAGATCTCTTTCCAACGAGAGATGAGAGACTGCTGCATTATCTGCCTTACAGAAACTTGGATGTCTGCGGAGATTCCAGACTCAGCCATTGAACCCACGAGGTTCTCCGTGCACCGAGCGGACAGATCAAAAGACCTCTCAGGTAAAAGCAGAGGTGGTGGTGTATGTTTTATGATCAACAAATCCTGGTGTGATCAGAGGAACGTACATTCTATCAAGTCTTTCTGCTCTCCTGATCTGGAATTTCTCATGCTTCTGTGTCGACCATTCTGGCTACTGAGGGAATTCACAGCAATCATTATCACTGCTGTGTACATCATCTCCACTGATGATGCCATTGCATCTACAATACACACTCCTTTCTCCCACCTGGAAAAAAAGAACGCTTATGTGAGAATGCTGTTTGTAGACTACAGCTCAGCATTCAACACCATAGTGCCCTCCAAGCTTTATGTGAAACTCTGGGCTCTGGGCTTAAACAGCTAACTGTGCAGCTGGATCCTGGACTTCCTGTCAAGCAGAAGCCAGGTGGTTAGAATGGGCAGCAACATCTCCTCATCACTGACCCTCAACACTGGAGCCCCGCAGGGCTGTGTTCTCAGCCCACTCCTGTATTCTCTGTACACACATGACTGTGTGGCAACACACAGCTCCAATGCCATCATTAAGTTTGCTGATGATACGACGGTGGTAGGTCTGATCACTGACAATGATGAAACAGCCTACAGAGAGGAGGTGCACACTCTGACACACTGGCACAACCTCTCCCTCAATGTCAGTAAGACAAAGGAGCTTGTGGTGGACTTCAGAAGAAAAGACAAGAGAACACAGTCCCATCACCATCAATGGAGCACCAGTGGAGAGAGTCAGCAGCTTCAAGTTCCTGGGTGTCCACATCACTGAGGAACTCATATGGTTGGTCCACACTGAGGCCGTTGTGAAGAAGGCTCATCAGCGCCTCTTCTTCCTGAGATGGCTGAGGAAGTTTGGAATGAACCACCACATCCTCACACGGTTCTACACCTGCACTGTAGAGAGAATCCTGACTGGCTGCATCTCCGCCTGGTACAGCAATAGCACCGCCCACAACCACAAAGCCCTGCAAAGGGTGGTGCAAACTGCCAGACACATCATTGGAGGTGAGCTTCCCTCCCTCCAGGACATATATACCAGGCGGTGTGTGAAAAAAGCTCGGAGGATCATCAGAGACTCCAGCCACCCGAGCCATGGGCTGTTCTCACTGCTACCATCAGGCAGGCGGTATCGCAGCATCAGGACCCTCACCAGCCGACTACATGACAGCTTCTTCCCCCAAGCAATCAGACTTTTGAACTCTCGATCTCTCACGATCAAAATACATCAGCACTGCACTTTATTAATCTTATTATCTCACACCAGACTGTCATAAATTATATTCTCTCTTAACAACACACTGGCAACTTACTATCAACCAACAGCCTGAATGTCAATACAGTACAATACAACCTACTATTTATTTTATATATACTATATATACTATTTTTTTTTTATTGTATAATGTGTATTCTATATTGTGTGTATTGTATACTGTACATTGTATGTTATTATTTGTATACTGTGTTGTGTGTAATTATGTGTATATTAGATTTTAAATTGTGTTGTGTAAATCTGATGTTTATTGTAAATTGGTATATGTCTCATCACAGTCACGACTACTATGTTGCTTGTTGAAAGGAAGCAAGGAATATTCGGAAGCAATGAATGAGAAAGAAAATGATGAAGGAAGAAGGGAAGGAAGGAAGGAAGGAAGGAAGGGAGAGAGAAAGAATGAAAGAAAGAAAGAAAGAAAGAAAAAGTAATGTTTGTAAAGAAGGAAGAAAACTGTACTGTTCCTTTTATGTTAGACTGACAGAAGATTATGTTCTCTGAAAGACAAGCTCATCCACACTGATTACAACACACACACACACACACACACACACACACACACACACACATACACATTCTTCTGGCCTGTTGTTGATTCAAACAGGTATTTTTAGATGGAAACCTCTAGAAGGATTTAAAAGTCATCAAATTAGAGAAATTGTACAGATATGATGTTCTATTAAGCACAAAATATATTTTGCATTTATTCAGTGGAGGATATATGGAGGAATCGGATTTTCAACACTTTCCAATTACTTTCTCCCTCTCAAAATGTTTTTAGAAAGAGAGGGAGGGAGTGCTCGTGATGCAAGCTCGCCCACAGTCTTTTGCTGCTCATTTTCAGCTGGTAATTTGCCTTTACCAAAGCAAACTCAAAGAATGTAAGTGATTATTTGCATGGCTGACACTCATGCAGTGGGCCATGGCTCTCTGACAACTCTCTGTCCAATTGCTGAGAAATGCTTTGAGCAACACGAGGTGAAATTGTGAGGTGATTTTCAATGCCGCTCGCTTTGAAGCCTGTTTTTATTTGAACGCATGCATACAACTCAAACTCATACACTAGCAATCTTCAATACTTATTTACATAATTTCCTTGATACAGGGTGAGAGAAGCATGCAGAGTTGAACAAATGTGGATCAAATCATATATTAAAAAGATGAATACATCAGGGCTTCTTGCTTCATTTGTTGGGAATGTGGGGAAAATAGGTTCACACATCCTCCGTGTGCGTGGTGTGAGCGAGGCATGAGTGGAGCAGTCACGTTGGACGTTTACATTGGCGTCTCTTCCACAAGAAACATCAGCACCTCTGCGCAGAAAATAAAGTTATCTATGGGGTCCTACACCAAATAATTTCTTTAATAAGGTCATAATAAGCTGAGGTTTTTGCTGCTTCAAGGACAACAGCGGGCAGTCACTTGCACTTTATCAGCACACTTGGTTGTGATTGGTTAATGTTGTGTCTAAACTGTACACCTATATAGACAGAATGGCAAAAGGTCAGGAAGTTTATTAATTCTTTATTTTATTGAGTTTACTTGCATGAAGATATAAATTGTAGTGTACTATAAGTTCGGCTTGAATAATTTTGATTTGCTTTTGTGTCTTTTCACGCCTCACTCACGGAAGATGTGTGAACCCGGCATATGAGTTATTATCAGGCATTTGTGTCTGAAAATGTCAGGAATGTTTTCATAATTTAATTTGTGAAATCATATATTCACACCTCAGCCCTAAAGTTCCAGAGTCAAAACCACAATAAACATTGAAAGAACACCATAGGACTATCAGTACTACCCAATATTCAGATTAGTGCTAATCAGTTGTGAGTTTTTCAATAGCTAATTCTTAAACTATTACCCTCCAATACTAAACATGTGATCATTGCCTTGCAAAGTTACCCAAAAGCAAAGCCTAACCCTAAAGTGCTACATTATTTCAACTGTGTTAAATTTGGAATTTATAGACTTATCTTTTTATTAGATAGTTGAGTAAATTGTAAGAGTTTCACTCAGTTGCGGTGTGCCTTGTAATATTGTAAATAACACATTATATTAATGAAAAATATTCAAGGAACATTCCAGGTTCAATACAAGTTAAGCTCAATCAACAGCATTTGTGGAATATTGTTGATGGGGCCAAGGGTTTAAAGGAAGAAATGTGAAGCTTAAAATTTATAAAAGCACTTGCATAAATGTATCTGTTAAAACTTGTGTATTATTTGAGCTGTCGAGTTGTTTAAATCATAATTTTTACAGTCGTTTTTGGGTTTACATTGTTACGCCATCATGGTGACGAAGGAGCAAAATTGATTCTAACTTTACACAGAAAAGGTTAGTAAGTGATTTTATCAAACTAAAATCATGTTAACACACATATTGTTTATGTCTTTTGGCTATACTTTTGAAACAGTGAGTTTCTTTTTTTATTTTATTTTTAATCAGCATTATGCCCAAACCCATGCCATTTCTTTTTCAAAACATGTTTTGTGCCAATCCTGTTACATTTGTTTCGGAAAGGAATATTACAAGGTCAGTGCTGTAAAAAAAATTAAAATGGCTAATAATAGCAAATATCATTGCACTACACCACATTATACACAGTCAGTATTCTTGTGCTATGTGTACATTTATTATTCTTGGTTAATGGTAATTGATAAAACACAATTGTTCATTGTTAATTCATGTTAGTTCATAATACATACATTTTACTAATACTTTTACAGTATATATATATATATATATATATATATATATATACTGTACTGTGCAAAAGTTTTAGGCACTTGTGAAAAATGTTGCGTAGTGAGGATGTCTTCAAAAATAATGACATAAATAGTTTTCATTTATCACTTAATGTCATACAAAGTCCAGTAAACATAAAAAAAATAAAATTAAAAAAAATTAAAAAAAAGCTAAATCAATATTTGGTGTGTCCACCTTTGCATTTAAAACAGCACCAATTCTCCTAGGTACACCTGGACACAGTTTTTCTTGGTTGTTGGCAGATAGGATGTTCCAAGCTTCTTGGAGAATTTGCCACAGTTCCTCTATCTATTTAAGCTGTCTCATTTGCTTCTGTCTCTTTATGTAATCTCAGACTGACACGATGTTCAGTGGGGGGCTTTGTGGGGGCCATGACATCTGTTGCAGGGCTCCCTGTTCTTCTATTCTAATCTTTTCTATTTGCAAAAGTAATGTTTGGGAGTCTAACATTTATATATCCAATTGACACACTAAAGCTGAAGATATAAATAACCATCTTAAGACAAATGCTTTTGTGAAACATTGTATGTGCCTAAGACTTTTGCACAGTACTGATATACAGTATATATATATATATATATATATATATATATATATATATATATATATATATATATACTGTTTGATAGTTATTTGATAGTTTTATCTATTTTTAGTATTTAATGCAAAAAAAAAAAAAAATATATATATATATATATATATATATATATATATATATACACTATATTGCCAAAAGTATTCGCTCACCTGCCTTTAGACGCATATGAACTTAAGTTACATCCCATTCTTAATCCATAGGGTTTAATATGACGTCAGCCCACCCTTTGCAGCTATAACAGCTTCAACTCTTCTGGGAAGGCTTTCCACAAGGTTTAGGAGTGTGTTTATGGGAATTTTTGACCATTCTTCCAGAAGCGCATTTGTGAGGTCAGACACTGATGTTGGACGAGAAGGCCTGGCTCGCAGTCTTCGCTCTAATTCATCCCAAAGGTGCTCTATCGGCTTGAGGTCAGGACTCTGTGCAGGCCAGTCAAGTTCTTCCACACCAAACTCGCTCATCCATGTCTTTATGGACCTTGCTTTGTGCACTGGTGCGCAGTCATGTTGGAACAGGAAGGGGCCATCCCCAAACTGTTCCCACAAAGTTGGGAGCATGGAATTGTCCAAAATCTCTTGGTATGCTGAAGCATTCAGAGTTCCTTTCACTGGAACTAAGGGGCCAAGCCCAGCTCCTGAAAAACAACCCCACACCATAATCCCCCTCCACCAAATTTCACAGTTGGCACAATGCAGTCAGACAAGTACCGTTCTCCTGGCAACCGCCAAACCCTGACTCGTCCATCAGATTGCCAGATGGAGAAGCGTGATTCGTCACTCCAGAGAACGCGTCTCCACTGCTCTAGAGTCCAGTGGCGGCGTGCTTTACACCACTGCATCCGACGCTTTGCATTGCACTTGGTGATGTATGGCTTGGATGCAGCTGCTCGGCCATGGAAACCCATTCCATGAAGCTCTCTACGCACTGTTCTTGAGCTAATCTGAAGGCCACATGAACTTTGGAGGTCTGTAGCGATTGACTCTGCAGAAAGTTGGCGACCTCTGCGCACTATGCGCCCCAGCACCCGCTGACCCCGCTCTGTCATTTTACGTGGCCTACCACTTCGTGGCTGAGTTGCTGTCATTCCCAATCGCTTCCATTTTGTTATAATACCACTGACAGTTGACTGTGGAATATTTAGTAGCGAGGAAATTTCACGACTGGACTTGTTGCACAGGTGGCATCCTATCACAGTACCACGCTGGAATTCACTGAGCTCCTGAGAGCGGCCCATTCTTTCACAAATGTTAGTAGAAGCAGTCTGCATGCCTAGGTGCTTCATTTTATACACCTGTGGCCATGGAAGTGATTCAATTATTTGGATGGGTGAGTGAATACTTTTGGCAATATAGTGTATATATATATATATATATATATATATATATATATATATATATATATATATATATATTTTTTTTTTTTTTTTTTTTTGCATTAAATACTAAAAATAGATAAAACTATCAAATAATGTTAATTTTATCAGTGGTTAGTCATTGGGACACAAAGAACACAAGTGACATTATTTCCTGAAAATGAGCCATAAACTGTATAAATTAGGTGAGAAAATGAAAGAGATAAACATAGACATCTGTTCAAAATATAAATGTAGATGATCAGGTCAAGTTTTGAGAGTCGTGATGTGAGAAGAATTTTCAGACTAACAGAACAGTCATTGCTAACTGTATGTGTGTGTTTACAGATGTCATTCTTTACTGAATTTGTACTGATCAATGAAAAGGTTTAAAGTGAATTAAAGCAGCTTTAGCATTAGCTGTGGTTCACCGCTCAACACAGATTTTTTCGAGCCGAACAATACGCCACTCTGTCTCTCGTCTCTGTGACACGGTCATTTATCAATCAGCGGTGGCCACATTGACAAGCGCTAATTTAATAGAGACTGACCTGCCTGACAGAAAACCTCACTGACGCACAATACAAACTCATTTATCAGCACACGGCTCGACTTCAGAGCTCAGTGTGACTTTCTCTTGCAGTCTTTGGCCCTGCAGCCCTGATCAATGGATGAGTGGGAGAATCAGTTTTCAAGTGCTGCTTTTGGAAGTTCATCTTTCATAAATCCAACACTTTTCACCCTGTTCCTCACACAATGCTAACTTATGACATCTAAACACTTACTATAGTGCATGACTCATTTTAACATTTGCATAACCAACTACATTTACAAGCTTGTTCGAGTGTAATCAAATTGTGCTGTAGCTCAACTGCTAGAGCGTTGCACTTGTGATGTAAAGGAGCTGGGTACGTGTCCTGAAGAGCATGCAAATCCACACGTGAGCCCAAAGTGTCATAGAAGAACCAAGCGTCATAGAAAACGCCCATCCGACCTGGAAAACAGCACCTTTCAAGCTGTATGGCTTGTCTTCTCTCTCTCTCTCTCTCTCTCTCTCTCTCTCTCTCTCTCTCTCTCTCATATATATATATATAGTGCAGTCCTGTCTTTCAGGACTGAAAGTGATATATTCAATGGTACATAAAGAAAGGGTTATGACCAGCATGCATCGGATTGTCAAGACAGACTTAATGAAGCTTTGATCATGAACAACTACAGACTGAAGAAGTCAAAGGATTTTTCCTCTTTGCCAGATTTTTGCACCGATAGAGAGAAGAGCATATGCAAACCCTCATGAGTGAAGAGAAGAGACACTTCCTATGAAGGCCTTGAGAACAGAGTGCCAATTCCCCTCGCTGCCCGCAAATCAGCTCTCCACGGGAGAGAGAGAGAGGGAGAGAGAGAGAGAGAGAGACTGCGCTGAATGGATAGAAACAGACAGACAGGAGGGAGATGCTGAAAGAACACATCTGACTTTGAATCAATCACAGCGCTCAGGATGTGCCCGCCGACTCAATTCCCACAGTACAGGTGGCATAAAGGTACACAAAGGTGCTGCCATGCGTTTGAAGTTATTAAAGAGTAGAATAATTTTGGCAACCAGAAGAAAGGAATAGAGTGAATGAGAGAGAAATTCAATATCTATTCCTTAGCTGAGAGCTTTCAAACTGTAGAACTCAAATTATTTAACCCTCCCAATAAACAAAACAAGCAAGTATAATCCCCCCATTATTTATACCATGATCAATGGAAACATGTAAATACTTCACGCTGCAACTAAATCTAATGTCTAAATCTAATGTACTGAAATCAGCATTATATTCTTGCCATACAGTACACTGTCAGAATGACCAAAGACTGTAATAACACAAACGGCTCTTCGTTATTACTTTAATAAAAATGCTTTAACATAGCAAACTATTTTACAAGCAGTGTCATAACTTTATACTTTCTGAGGCACAAGCAAATTTTGCTGCAGATAGGAGCTTGTGTGTGTGTGTGTGTGTGTGTGTGTGCGTGTGTGTGTAAGTGTAAGTGTAAGTGTGAGTTCGGGTAGTGATAATATTTCCACCTACACAAAACGTTTGACAAGAGAGGAGTGTATTTGGGTGATATGATATTTCGTCTCAAAGATATTTGTCCCGTGACATGTCACACTTACAACTTAAAAACCCTTTTTATATGAGAACAAAAAACACTTTGTAATATTTCAAGGAAATTGCTGTTTTTTATTAGAAAACAAAAAAAGGGCAAATTATGTGTAGATTAAAGGCAAAAGAAAAAGAAAGAAACAAATAAGAGTGAGTGAATATCAGCGTTTGATGTGTGAATGATGATTTGTGAGGAAGTTGAAGGTTATTGTAAGAGCTCAAGGGCTGCAGTGATATTAGTGTCGTACACACAAACACACACACACACACTGAATGTTGGCTTAAACTACGTACATAGTGAAAAATTCAACATGTTATGCATATTTTATCACACTGAGGTTTTTCTTAGAGACTGACATGAACATGATCAGAGATTATTATGAGATTTTGTCTGCCCAGGGTCTCTCACGCTCTCTCTCTTTCACTTAAGAAATGAAAGAAAACTGCAGATACACATATGAGTCTTTAAAGGTTGTGTTTCTCTCATCAGGCAGTGGTTAGAATCTCTGATCATAGTTTTGTGTCGACTTGGTCATGAATCTGAATTTTAATTTCTTTTAATCCACTTTGGCTCTGTTCCAAACCCTATAATTGCTGTCTACTGTACACTTTCCAAGGAGCTGTTCACACTGGGCGAGTCCTTGCATTCCATCTGCGCTGTTTTGCAATTGTTTGTTTATGTGCAGTGCTCATTAGATGGATGTCTTTGACTGTTGCATCATGTCTCACTGCTTTGAATAATTTCTGATTAACAAGATCTCGATTTGATTATGTTTTGATTCAATACAGATTAATTTGGATATATTTCAGCTATAATTACATATGCAAGAAATTATCTCTCAGCCAATGCTGTAAATTATACAGGGAAACTTCTAATTGTATACGTTATGAAAATATTAATTTAAAAAATGAACAACAGAGGCCTAAACTATACAGTTCAATTGCTATTTATTTAACATATGTAATAATCAACACAACCCAAACTGAAGTAAACTTTAAAGTAAAATATTGATTTTGGATTTTAAGAATAGATATTGGAATAGTGATTAAGCAGAAGATCAGTGTTGTTGATTTTCTGCAGCGGTTTTTAAGTGACATGTCAAGTTGAAAGTAGACTCCTGCATTCTGTTCCCTATCTGTCACTCACTCGACATTGTGTAGATGTAGTGACACTAGGGGTCACTCTTGGGAGCCCGAGACACCTCTGGTCTTTGATAAAAGGCCAATGAAAATTGGACAGTGGTATTTGCATGCCACTCCCCCAGACATAAGGGTATAAAAGGAGCTGGTATGCAACCATTCATTCAGATTTTCTCTTCGGAGCCGAACGGTCATGCTCATTGAGCTGAATTCAACTTTTCATTCACCTCTGCTGGATCTGATGGTGCATTTCAGCGGCTTCTCCCTCCTCTGCATTGGTGCACTGCAGAGAACGCCCCTGGGCGCTTCGGCAGAAAACAAGAGAGAATATTTTCGAAAAGAGCTTTTTTCCTCTAAAAGAGTATATATTTCTCTAAAAGAGCGGCACACACGGAACATCTTTTTAAAGACGCGTCTTTTTCAAGATGCCTTTCCGATTGTGTGTTATTCCTGGTTGCGGTCATTATCTCTCAACTTCGGATGGTCATGATCGCTGTCTTTCGTGTCTGGGCGCGACCCACACGGGGGCAGCGTTTGTGGATGGTTCATGTTCTCATTGCGAGAACATGACCATGGCAACGTTGCGGTCACGGCTTGCTTTTGTAAGAAAGCAGCTCCCTGCCTCGGTCCTTCTACCTACGGGTATGAGGCCAGCGCGGCTAGCACTGGGGGCGATTTGGGGACCCCAATGGGATCATCTCCGCCGGGTATCCCCCCGCAGACCTCCCATTCCCCAGCACGCTTGTCAGCCCCAATTGGGCTTCCGGATGAGTTCGCCGGCTCGTCTCACGGCGAGTCTGGCTTCTTGTTCAGAGCCCGTGAAGATGATGAGCTCTCGAGCGCAGCATCGGAGAGCGGGCTTGTCCAGTCAGACGCAGAAGCCTCAGCTGGGCTTCCCCCTTTGGGGACGATTGCCCAGTCACAGGTCGATGCCGAAATGACAGACATGCTTTCCCGGGCGGCCGCGAGCGTCGAGTTAGAGTGGAACCCTCTGCTCTCCCCTGAACCCTCGCGGCTTGATAATTGGTTCCTGGGCTCGTGGCGCCGCTCAAAGCAGCCACGCCCTGCTCCAGTGCCATTCTTCCCGGAAGTGTATGAGGAGCTGACAAAATCGTGGGAGGCACCTATTAATGCCCGGCCCCAATTCCTCAGTTCCCCCTCTCTCACTACCCTCGATGGCGGGGTGGCCAGGGGCTATACGGTGATTGCCCCGGTGGATACGGTGCTTTCAGTGCACCTATGCCCGCAGAGCGCCGCCACCTGGCGCGGACGCCCAAAGCTCCTGTCCAAGCCCTGTAGGTTCACGTTGTCCCTGACGGCCAAAGCCTACAGTGCTGCTGGACAAGCCGCCTCTGCCCTGCACACCATGGCTCTCCAGCAGGTCCACCAAGCCAAGGCGTTGAAAGAACTGCACGAGGGTAGTTCTGCCCCAGATTTGATGCAGGAACTGCGCTCGGTGACCAACCACGCTCTCTGAGCAACGAAGGTCATGGGGCGGTCTCACGGGCGGACGATGGCAACACTAGTGGTCTAGGAGCCCCACCTTTTGCTCATCCTGGTCGAGATGGGCGAGGCTGACAAGACACGGTTCCTTGCTGCCCCCATTTCCCAGGCTGGCCTATTTGGCAGTCGAGTTTTCAGAGAGATTCGCTGCCGGCCCAGTATATGTGCTAACTAAGATTCCTGTTCTGGTGTAGGTGCTCCGCATGTGGCGGTTCCCTGTAAGGCTAATCCCATGCGATCTATATCTTCTGCTAATTCGTTTCCCTGTTGGCAAAGTGCGTCTTCCTTGGGCAGAGCCCCTCTGCCACAGTCTCCATGTTTGTAGTAACTCCTCCCCCATTGGGCAGGATCTACCTTGAAGACTCTCCACATGGTTGGAAAGACCATGTGACGTATCCTTCCACTTAAATATCCCCCTCACTTTGGGCGAGGTGTGGTCTCCACTGTGTCTTCCCCTTGGGAGGGACACCCCCCGACTAGACCTGGCAGCCCAGTCGGATAATCCCCCTTCTTTTTTAGGGAGTGGAAAAAAGAGAAGGGGAAAAGAGGCCATGACTGGGTTAAGCCTGTCTCTACCTCTTGGGTAGTCAACTTGTCCCCAAAAAGGGCTGTTCGACACTCATAACTATGTTGGGGGAGGTTACGTGTCAACTTGGTGTGCTGGCTATGAGGCACACAGTAGTCTGCCCACCACACACCGCCAGTTCACGTAACACAGCTCAGCCAATTGTGGCTTTTCGTATAGAGACCCCTAGTGTCTCTACATCGACACAACGTCATGTTAGTGACAGATAGGGAACGTCATGGTTACTGGTGTAACCTCCGTTCCCTGATGGAGGGAACGAGACGTTGTGTCCCTCCTGCCACAACGCTGAACTACCCGCTGAAATGGCCGGACCTAATATTGGCTCCTCAGCATAAAACCTGAATGAGTGGTTGCATACCAGCTCCTTTTATACCCGTATGTCCGGGGGAGTGGCATGCAAATATCACTTGCCAGTTTTCATTGCCCTTTTATCAAAGACTAGAGGTGTATCTGGCTCCTAAGAGTGACCCCTAGTGTCACTACATCGACACAATGTCTCGTTCCCTCCATCAGGGAACGGAGGTTACACAAATAACCATGACGTTTGGTTCTATTCCATTGCAATGCATTTATATGTGTGAATGCCCATCTATTGTAGAACCTCATAAGTGACTGATTTGCAGCAACTGGGATTAAATCAACTCAAGTCAATGGTCACTTATAGTGACATACCATATGAGAGACTCCACTGTTTTTCTAAGATGAAGTTGATTCCATTCTGATGATAACATGCTAAGCTCTCAACTTGAAACTCAAATTAGTACACAAATACAACAGCAAAAAAGAGTCAAAGGAGCGGCCCACACTTTTTTTAGCCAGTCAGAAACACTTCTGCCTGTCAATCATTGTGTTTGCTGACATCAAGTTTGCTGACATCAGTCTTTGGAGAGCGGGGTTTTGGAGAGACAGTGTGAAATGGAGTTAATTAACAGAGGTTTGGGAGGAGCATGTTCATTTTAATCTGACAAATCACAGCCAACGGCAGGAGTATATATGCTGCTGCTTACCTACTTCCTGTGACAACTCTCCTGACAAGTGAGTCCCACCCTCAAGCCAGCAAGATGTCTGAACTGGATCTCTTTCCCTCCGATGAGGAACTCTTAAACTCTCCCATCAATGCTTCATCGCAGCCATCCGATCCCGGCAAAACAATTCTCCATCCAATGCCATATCTGCTCCAAGCTGAGGATGCAGAGCTTCTCGCTCAGCAACCAGTTAACAAACTTCGCCAAGCTCTAGCCGCTTCTAACATCCATTTTTCTCGCAGGCTAAGTAAAATCCAATTATATGATTTATACGTCTATTCCCAACATGACATTCCTTCTACCTCTAAAACCCCTGAAATCGTGATAGCTGAATCCTTACCTTCTGCCCGTTCCTCTAGAGGTGACGCTCCAGCTCGCAAACACCCCGACTGCTCACAACCCTCCAGGTTCCCTGTCTGCCACTCACTCGATGTTGTGTCGATGTAGTGACACTAGAGGTTCGATCTTGAGAGCCCCAATCACCTTTGCTTAAAATAGAAAAGGCCAAAGAAAATTGGCGAGTGGAATTTGCATGCCACTCTCCACCCCGGACATACGGGTATAAAAGGAGATGGTGTGCATCACTCATTCAGATTTTTTCTTTGGAGCCGAAAACATGTATTGTGTTCGTCCTCTCACCTTTCACTTATGCTGCTGGATTTTACAGCACATATCAGTGGTCACCCACGCACAGTCGAGTGTTGTGCTTCCCCTGGGTGCTTCGGTGGCTGAGACCGCTGGTGCTAAAAGAGTATATTCAAAAGAGTACATTTCCTTCTAAAAGAGCTTGCACAAATGCTTGGTGTCTTTTTAAAGATGTCCTTCCGTGTTTGCGCTACTGGATGTGGCCATTATCTCTCCCCTCTGGACAGCCATGAAATCTGTCTCGAGTGCTTGGGGTGCCAGATGTGGATATGGGAGCGTTTTCCCCCGTGGACCTCCCATCCCCCAGCACGCTCGTTCTATCCAGAAGAGCTGTCGAGAGATACAGACGGTCTGCCTCAGGGCAGATGTAATGTGTCGTTCGCGGCTCACGATGAGGATGAGCTTTCGGTTGCAGCACCAGAGGGTGGGCTTCTGCTATCGGAAGTGGATGAATCTTCTGAGCTCCAGCCCATGGGCGGTAGAGCACAGGATAAGGTGGACGCTGAGATGGCAGCCGTGCTTGCTCGGGCGGCTGTGAATATCGGGCTGAAGTGGAAACCTCCACCCTGCCCTGAGTATTCACGGCTGGATGATTAGTTTCTGGGCTCGGAGCGCGACTCACGGCCGCGCCCCGGTGCCTTTCTTCCCGGAAGTGCACGAGGAGCTAACGAAGTCATGGAAGGTACCTTTAAAAAAACACAAAAAAAAGCTGGCCGTACACGCTTCATGGGCTCGTCCATCCTAACTACCCTCAATGGCAGAGCAGCTAAGGGATATGTCAAGCTCCCTCAGGTGGAGCGCGCCGTAGCGGTGCATTTATGCGGTGCATCCTCATTAATGATGAAGGCTTACAAGCCCACGGGTTAAGCCGCTTCTGCCCTGCACGCCATGGCCATCCTGCAGGTCCACCAGGCCAAGGCGCTGAAATATCTGCTCGAGGGTAGAACCGACCCAAGGCTGATGCAGAAACTGCATACTGCGACCGACCTCATCTTATGGGTGACGAAATTCATGGCGTGCACCCTGGGCCAGACGATGTCCACTCCGGTCCAAGAGCGGCACCTGTAGAAAATCTGCTTTCTCGATGCGCCTATCTCCCAAGGGGGGATTTTTGGCGATACTGTTGAGGATCTTGCCCATCAGTTCTCGACGGTGAGGAAGCAGACCTCTTGCCATGCCACGACTCAGCCGCCTTCAGGCCTCCGAAGTCCCGTGCCCCATCTGCTTCTCGCCAGAGCCGTTCCCCGTGTGGTGCTGGCCCCGGCTCCTGTACCATCAGAGCCCGTATGCTGGCCTCAGAGAAGAAGATCCTCCCACAGGAAGTCGGCTCCACCTGCCCGTCAGCTGGCCCCCAAGAACCCCAGACGGGCTTCGAGGTGGTCCCGGCACAGGCAACCCGGGGATGAGGCGACTGACTCCGACCGGTCTGGCCTGGGCGAACTCTCCAGCCCCACCATCGCCCCTGGGCCAGCGCATGGTAAGTATTATATCGCCAGGTGCCCTGCTGGAAGTCTTTCCAGTCAATCAGGCGAATGCGAGTACCTCCCATTCCCTCGTTCTCTGACTAGAGACAGCCGGCGAACAGGTAAGTGTGCTGGTCTCTTGGGGTTGCTCACCCACTCGAGTCACCAGCCACCATTGTGGGCTTGTGGAGCAGCATGTCCCACCTGGGCTGTCTTCTGGGTGGGGTGCCTGCCTTGCCACGAACCACCCTGCCTGGGCATGGTAACTCCAGTCATCCCCTGGTGCCACTGGCACAGAGTCTGGAGGCCTGGTTAGCGCTCTCCAGCCCCATCACTGTGGCTCATCAGGATGATTCGCCTCGGCTATGCGATCCAGTTCACCAGACACCTGCCCAGGTTCAGTGGCATCCTCTCCACTATGGTGCGGGGCGAAGGTGTCTCTGTCCTCCGGGTGGATGTTGACACCCTTCTGGTGAAGGGAGCAATAGAGCCCGTCCCTGTAGCCAAGTTGCACAAGGGCTTTTACAGCCCTTATTTTATCATGCCCAAGAGAGGGGGAGGGTCACACCCAGTCTTGGATCTGCATGCTTGAACAAAGCCTCACACAGGCTTCCGTTCAAGATATTAACTCAGAAGTGCATCCTGGCGACAGTACGGCATCAGGATTGGTTCGCGGCCATCAACCTGAAGGACGCATACTTTTACGTATTGACACAAACCCTTTCTTCGGTTTGCCTTCAAGGGACGAGCATACCAGTACAAGGTCATCCCCTTCGGTCTGTCCCTGTCCCCTCGCATCTTTACCAAGGTCGCAGAGGCTGCCCTGGCCCCGCTGCGGGAGAAGGGCATTTGTATTCTCAGTTATCTCGATGACTGGCTAATCCTAGCTCACTTGCGAGATCTATTGTGTGCGCACAGGGACCTTGTGCTTCAGCTCCTCGACCGACTCAGGCTTCAGGTCAACTGGGAGAAGAGCAAGCTCTCCCCTGTGCAGAGCATCTCTTTTCTCAATATGGAGTTGGACTCAGTCGCTCTCAAGGCACGTCTTATGACCAAACGTGCTCAGTCGGTGCTGACCTTCCTGAAGACCATCAGGCAGGAAGTAGCGGTGCCAGTGAAACAATTTTCAGAGGCTCCTGGGACATATGCCATCCTTGTCAGCGGTTCTCCCCCTTGGGTTGATGCAAATGAGACCGCTTCAGCACTGGCTACAGACTTGAGTCCCAAGGTGGGCATGGTGCCACGGCACCCGGCGTGTGACCATCATGCCACAGTGCCATCAGACTTTCAGCCCTTGGTCAGACCTGGCATTTCTACGGGTAGGTGTTCCCCTAGAGCAGGTCTCTTGGCACATCATGGTCACGACAGATGCCTCGAACTCGGGCTGGGGTGCCATGTGAAATGGGCAGGCAGTGTCAGGCTCTGGATGGGGCCCCGACTCCTTTGGCAGAGCATCAACTGCTTAGAGTTGATGCTCTGCCAAAGGCCCTGTGGAGGCTTCCAGGCATCCTTAACGGTGCAGCGGACATGCTCTCATGGCAGATAACACCCCGTGACTCCACCCCCACATAGTCCCTCACGACAGCGTGACCTGATCAACAGGTTCCTCAAAGGCGTGAAGAGATTGAATCCTCATAGACTGCGCCTGATCCCCTCTTGGGATCTCTCTGTAGTCCTATCTGCCCTACAGGGAGCCCCGTTTGAGCCCCTGGAGCAGGCCGAGCTCAGCACTCCGTCTCAGAAGACGGCCCTCCTGGTGGTGCTTACTTCCATCAAGAGGGTGTGGGACCTGCAGGCGCTCTCTGTTACCAGCGAATTCCTGGAGTTCAGGCCAGCACACTCTCATGTGATCTTGAGACCCCAGCCCGGTTATGTGTCGATGCATCCTACATGCACACGCGCATACGTGCACACGTACGTATTGCATCCTACATGCACACGCGCATACGTGCACACGTACGTATAGGCGCAGGTGTGAACGCATGCGCGTGCGTGGGCGCATGTGCATATGTATGTGTGTGTGTGTATTTATATGTATATATGTATATATATTTAAATCAGAAGTCCTCCCGTTTGAATCGCAGCATAGCCCTCTCCATCAAATGCCGTGCAAGCTCATCCACATCCTCGTTTCAAGGGCTCTCCCTTCAATTACTTGCTGGGCTTACCCGTTCAAATGCCGTGAGCTCTCTCTCTCTATAGAGCAGTCTCCCATTCAAATCGCAGTGTGAGCCCTCCCTTTCGAACACAGTGCAAGCCAACTCTCGCTGTTATTTTCCCCGTTCGACTGCTTGCTGGGCTTACCCGTTTGAATGCTGTGAGCTCTCTCTCTCTATAGAACAGTCTCCCATTCGAATCACAGTGTGAGCCCTCCCATTCGAACGCAGCGTGAGACAACTCTCGTTCTAATTTTTTCCCGTTCGACTGCTTGCTGGGCTTACCCGTTCGAATGCTGTGAGCTCTCTCTCTCCATAGAAGCAGTCTCCCGTTCGAAGTGCAATGTGAGCCCTCCCTTTCGAATGCAGCGTGAGCCAACTCTTATTTTCAGCATCCCTGTTTACATACCGTGAGCCCATCCACTTCTACAACGAGTAGTGGTCTCTCGTTCGAATCGCAGTGTTGCCCTCTCGACCAGTCATCGTACAAGAACGCACCTTCAAAAAAGTGATACACAAAGTGTGTTTGGTGTGTGTGTGTGCGTGCGTGTGTGTGTCAGTCTGCTTAAATCAATTAGTTATGATTGGTTGCTGCTCAGGTGCGATGTCAGATTATTACCAAAAAAGAGAATTAGATCAAATGATTTTGGACTTTGGAATTTATCTTTAATTCAATCAGAGATAAATTCATCAGTGGAATTGCTGTTGATTAATAAATGAGATATTTGGTGGCGTCAGTCATAAGTGCTCCGCTCGGCTGCGAACGATCTGTTTTATGACTCAGACAAAGCTTCTGATTTCATTTTCAAATGACTATTGAGTGAGCGCCTCTGTGGAGCGTCTCGACAGCACATCAGTAATACCTACTGTATCTGCACGTGTCTCCGTTCATCCAGTGCTTAAACTTTCTCAGAGATCTGTGCATCTTCTCATATGCTTTAAAAGCTCTTGGCACGGCGCCTGTGTGTGTGTGGGGTGGGGGTGGTGGTTGGGGTGGCCAGTTAGCCAGTGGTTGGTAGGGGATCATGTTCATCAGCTTAGCTCAGAGTTACAGGTTCCTGGACACACACTGGTCAAAATAAGCATGCGTGTGGCAAAAGAATCACTTCATCTCCCGAATGATTGGCTTACATCCATCTGTGGCTCTCAGGGTGATGGTATAACAGTGTAAACAGTATAACTGTATGATGCAAACTTTATAAGACACAGGTCATGTGATTTTCAGACCATCTATAGCTCTTAAAAAAATAAAATAAATAAATAAGAATTGGGAAAGTTACTTTGTAGTTTCCCAAGCTACGAGATACTCGTTATTTAATGCTAAAGCATGTAATCTCAGTGCCACATAACAGAATAGCGAAAATAAACATTGGGTGAATTTACTACACAATTGTGCCACTTTTGCGCATAGTATTTCAGCTTATAAAACAGCATCTTATTCACCACAACCTGCAATCTATTTTACGCAGCGCAATCAGTGCTGAAGATGTACTGCATCTTGAGTATTTAAATTAAGTCATTGTCATTCCTTTCCATACAAACACGGCTGCTTTTCATGTAAATTAGGCTTGTCTTATTATAAATTGCGCTTTATTTACAAAAAATGACTGGTGCAATTTATACTGCGCTATTACCGCCAAATAATAATAATAATAATTCCTTACATTTATATAGTGCTTTTCTAGGCACTCAAAGCACTTTACATAGTATAGGGGGAATCTCCTCAACCACCACCAGTGTGCAGCATCCACCTGGATGATGCGACAGCAGCCATAGTGTGCCAGAACGCCCACCACACACTAGCTATTGGTGGAGAGGACAGTGATGTAGCCAATTTGGGGATGGAGATTATTAGGAGGCCATGATAGATAGGGGCCAATGGGGGGAATTTGGCCAGGACACCGGGGTTATACCCCTACTCTTTACGAAAAACTGCCAAGTGAAAATTTCATTTAAAAGAGACGTTTCTGTACATTTTCTACATTAGCAATAATTCATTAAATAACGATCAAACGGCTTGTAAAACAGAAAATTTAGGTGTCTTGATCACAGTAGTCAGTGATGCTTTTCAGTCCTGCCAAAGTGTATCAGATAACGGTGGTCTGCTACATTCTCTGCTATATAGTGCTCAGAATTGGCCCGCAAGATTTAGAATTGCGTCGTGCAAATTGCTTTCAGCACCGATTTTGTGGGTGCGTTTGCATCATGGCCTGAATTCCTTGGTGAACATTCCTTTAGTGAACAGTACGTGCATCGGATAAGCCGGTAAGAATGGCGGTTAAAGTGTTTACATGCAACTCAAATTCACAGTAAAGGGCAAAAATCTACCCGTGTCGATTGATTTATTCTTACGCCGTTTATGACCTTACACCGATAAAGGAACGCCATTTAATGTGTTCACATGACCACACATGTTGTTGGCTAATTAAGCATAATTGGTATAAGAACGTGCATGTAAATGAGCGCGCTAAGTTCAGCGATATGCGAAACGACTGTGCGCTCCATCTTATCCCATTTTCATGAGAGCGCTAATTCTAGGCAAATTTTTCATGCCAGCACAAAGCGAAAGTGGTCATGGATGGGAGTGTTTGTACTATCTATTGGTGCACAAAATGTGGGGATATTGTACGTTAATGAAGTGGCGCAAAGTGCAATTTGCTATTTTCCAGGGAAATAGGTCATTGTGCTAAGACGTTTCAGAGGCACTTCTATTCTCAGCGCAAAGATTTCACCAGCAGGTGGTAATAAAGTTCATGTCCAAACTCTGAAAATATATTGGAACATCAAAGTATAACCCTAACCTAGCCCAAAAAGGAGTGTGTCACTGTCAAAGAAGAATGCCTGACATTCAACAAGGACGCAGTTAATGCACAAAAGAACGTAAGTCCATATTTATATTCTTCTAATTCATTACATACAGCCCATACCAACTTCTTTTGAATGTGCTGTCTTTGTTTATATCGCTGGTGTTTGACAGGAAATGGACTACATAAGATGACAGCTAGCACCCTTAAAATAGGGCTCGTAGTGTTTTGTCACATTACTTGTAATAAAAGTAGCTTGGTAATAAATAAGCTGCACTATTTTGAAAACAGCTGAACTACTATGAAACTACTGAAAAATGTAGTTTGTAGTGTCGCTGCTGTTGGTTAGTCACTCCCCGACACTGAAGAGACTGATGCTTTTTACTTTTTTAGATATTTTAAATAGCTATCTCCATTGCATTATTTAATCAAAATATATAGTTTGACATAACCAGAAATGTTACAGATTTTATGAGATTTTATATATGCCAATAAAGGCATTTCCGTTTAAATGCAAGCTTTTGAATCTACCATGAAGACATAGAGATCGTAATTTACATGTTGCAGATTCTCTATGGTTTTTGGACAAAATAAAAGGAGCATTTTCTCCTCAAACACTAATTAAAGTCTTACTGACTCTACCGGGATGTAAATAGAGTAAATAAAGTTGTCTACTGTCTCTCTTCCATGAGCATTTCCATTCTTTTGGCCACTTCATCAGAAAATGCTCTCATTAACTGAAGGAAAGAAAACTTTGCGTTTGTGGCCTCTGCACACACCCACCCACTCATCTCGCGCTAAAACACTTTCTCAACAAAAGATTTGACGATCAGCTCTAGTCATTACCTGGTCTGGATGGCCTCCTCCAGAGATTACTGTACTTTGAACAACTATCTCCAAGGCCTAAATAGAAATACTGCTATCCTTTTGTCAGCGCTCACCAAGAGCTGCAAAAATGAAGTCTTGCATTTTAAAAAGCTTGTGCAGATGTCTAACTTTGTGACGACCTTTAACTGAATTACTGTGATGAGTGTAATTGGCATAGCAGCATATGGAATCGTAACAGACACTAGCAGTGCATGCTTATTTTCACACACACGCATGCAAGAATAATTTGCGTGCATTTCTTTTGTGACGTTCTCAAATGATGATTCTGGAAAAGCTATTTTCTGTCGCTCAGCATGAGCTCGGTAAACATTACAATCCATCAGAGATAAGGAGGAAAAAACATGCAGTTTGTTTTCACACTTAAAGGAGAATGTTCTTAACTTAATCACCACCTTGTTTCGCTACATTTGCATATATTTGCATATTAATTGGACTATAGATTAAAATTGGTTTTGTAATTTTAATTAAGTGTCCACAAAGGTATATGATTAGAACTGTTTAAAATACAGGCTGACAGAGTGCACAGGAGAGGCACCGGGCCGCCCGTCCTCTTCCGTGGAGGTAGATTATTTTCAGGGAATGTCTGTTTTAATGATAGTTACTTTTAATCTTTACTAGATTATGCAGCTAAAGTGGCGGAGTGGGTGCGAGGGGGAGGAGCGGGCCCACTATCGAAATCAGGCTCATTTTTCAGGACCCCTTTCCTGTTCTGTTGATTTGCCATACTTGACAAAAGTCCTTTGTAGCATTTCCTGATTGCAAATTAAGAGCCCAAGCTGTAAGTATAAAGAACAAAATTTTGATGTAATGCACAAGTAACCAAATTATGCAAATGTGTTTATAAATGCAGTAAAGCGGAGAGAATAATCAGCATACTGTCCTTGCTAGTTTACCCTGAGAAACCTTCATTTGTAATTAATTCAGGAATACTTGAGTCCACAATCTGTCGCAGTGTAGATTGGTAGTTTCTACTTTACTAACTATGGTCAAAACTTTACTAACATTATAGGTGGACCTCAGGAATAAAATAAATAAAAATAAAGCACAAAATGTTGTTTTTAATAAATAAAAAGTATTAAGGCTCGAATTCAGCAAAAATAAATAAATAAATGCTTTTTAGCTGTAGTTGCCATTGCATTTTGTTCCCTAGTTCAGTCGTTCCATTTGAAGTCTTCGAATACAATGTCGTTGGGTCATGTGCAACTGCATAAATGTAAACACTCGCTAAAATAATTAAAACGTCAACATTACAAACCATGTTCATTCAAATAAAAATCAGTCATACCCCCCTTTACAAAAAATTATAAAGTTGCCGCAAACTTGCTGCTAACTTTCCGCAAATTCTCCACTCATTATTTTCACAGGCAAATGAGCTTTGCGGCAAACTCTTCATTGTCGCCAAAGGTTTGCTGCAGGTTCACCACTACTGGTTAAGAGCTGAAAACTTCTAGCAAACATTTGTGGCGACTAGCGAGCTCATTTGCATGTGAAAATAACAAGTGGCTAATTTTGTGAGATTGCCAGAACTCTAGATTTTTTGTAAGGGCGCCATGTTTTCAAACTTGAAGCCTTCATTCCCAGCGCAGCCGTTTAAAGCACTAGTACTCAGCTGGTTTTGCTTCATGACCCAGAATTTACATTGAACATCAAGTGGTGACCCAACACAGTAAAAACAATAAAACAAAACATAACCTGTATTTAATAAAGCCCTGGTCGCATTTTCATTTATCTTGTATAAATTAATTTATGGTTTTCAAGTAAGGGTATATCAAGTGACATTTGTGTTGTTGATGTCAACAGCAAAAGATGCATGAGGTTTTTTCTCCCCCCTTTTGATTAGCCTATTTATGAGCCGATTGTATTTACTTCCTATACAGTTCCTTACAGTTCATTTCCTAATATCAAAGATCTTTCAAACAGAACTTATATTACACAAGAGAAAATCTTTGCCCATACTGTAAGTCTTGGATGTTCAGACTTTAAAGCCCTTATTTACAGTGCAATGCCATATAAGTCCAGAGAAGACCATAGATGACTCCTCATTACTGTGGTTTGATCAATGTAGCTAGTCTTTCTGAAATAATAATAATAATAATTATTATTATTATTATTATTATTAAATTAATTATTAAATAATAATTATTATTGCAGTATTTTTTAATGAAAATTAGAAGCCTAAACACATCTAGAAACTTTAACAACAGCTGCATCATTTGAAATAAAAATTAGGTCCAATAGATTCCACCTAAATAGATTATTAACTATAAAATTTTTATTAAAATACCACAGTTACTGTTAAATTGTGATTAATTTTAGTAAGGGTGATTATGGTGTAATAAAAACTAAAAATATTATTCTCTTTTTTCACATCAGTGCTGTTTACTGATATTTACTTAAACATTCAAATGGGTCGCATCTGTTTTGTGGTCTGCACTGTGACATCAAGGGAAGCCTGGTTGATGAGCGCACAGTCTAGTGATACAGTAGGTTACAACAGAACAGATCATTGGCGCGAGTGGTGCTGTGATGGCCGGCGCTAGCTTTAATTGTATTGCTTTTTCAGATAAGAAGCATACATAGTGCATATATAGCGGCAAACACAAGATTAATATCATTAAATTTGCCTCACAGGCCTTAAATTTTGCTTGGGCTGCAGAAAAATCCCAATGCCTTTGTTCTTTCCCTTCTGTCCGATCTGTGTGAACCACAAGTTGAGAAACACTAATTTAAAGGTAATTTCCGACAAATGAATTTAATGCATTTTGGTGCTGATGTGTGAATGGTAGTAAAATGGATAGAAGACTGAAACCGTTGGATGTGTTAATACCAGAAAAGGCAATTTGGCACATTTACTGCAATTTAACAGGTTTCATGTGTGAATTTGGCTTTTATCTGTATCTTTTAGAATGAGAAATTTATTTGCATTTGTATTTGAATAATTAAGATTCAACATGGGCATGCTTTAACTGGAACCGGATATCTAAACAAAAAAAAAAAAAAAGGCTATTTTTAAAGGCTATTTGGTTGTCATAAAGAACATATGCCTTACGGCAGCATTGCATGTGTCCTTCGTAGTGAAGACAATACCGGAATGCATTGCGAGAAGCTCAGTGAAAATATCCATACAAGATGGCTGACAATGTGAGAAAAATGTTGATTATAAATACTATTTTTAATATTTTATCCAATATTTGTGTGTGCTGTATATTTCTGTACTTATTAGATGATTGTGTTGTTAGCTTAGCAACATGCTAATGCCAAACTCTATTGGATTCAATTGGTGTTACAAACTAGAATGGAGTCAGGTAGTTGGATGGGTTGAAAAATAAGAGGGATTTGTGATGTTAGCAGGAAAGTTTGAGAGGGGTGTTTAAGAGGGGAAACAAGTTTGACATTTTGATAAAAGATTACGAAGGCAAATGTTTATTTTGTATTATTTTTATTTTATGGAACATGCACTGATGAATCGTGCATAGAGTTGCCAACCGCCCCGTATAATACAGAATTGTTCTGTATTGACTCGTTCCGCCGTCCTCTATTTTGGCATCTCACACCCAAACTGCTGGGAACATTTCACACATAAAGGGAAATAGACCTGAAACACAGACATCTTTTGCGTGAGTTGTGTGAGATATCAGCTGTTGCTTTACGAGGACGCTACAATTGCTAGAAGCAGCCGGGGGAAAGATCAAGTAAGATCAATTACAATCAGCGCTTGTCTTCTGTCATATTTTTCCATTAAAAGCAGGAGAATTTTGTCAAAAAATATAGCATTCGACTGCATGATTATTGTTTCTCACCATTGTGATTCCAAAATAACACGCACCTATTCATGACATGACATTACAATGCATGTCAGTGCTCGTTCTGGAATTAAAATAGAGACTCAGACAAATGACGGTGACAAAACTGCAGCACTTTTAATAAAAAAAGAAGAAATAGCCTGCACTATTTCATGCTAAGCATTTTCTCTACCATTTGTCCCATATTTGGCTGGTAGAAAGTTGGCAACCCTAATCGTGCACAATGACCCCCGTTTACACCTGGTATTAAGATGCATTTTTGGTGATCCGATCACATGTGGTCAGCACTAATTACAGGTCTAAACGGGGTTTAAAATGTTTTGTGATCGGATCACAAAAACCACATACGAATGTGGTCAAAAACGCATGTAACTGCATCACATTTGAGGTGTAAACGCTAATCCGTCCTGAATGCATGCCGGTTACGAGCGGGTTTAAAAGGAAATAACTATCCAATCGGAACATTTTAAAAAGCAGATACAAACACAAACATGAGAACTTCATGGATCTTCTTCAGTGTGTTTGAAATCTTATGAAAAGCACAGACATCTGCAGCTCAGGTTAATACTGGTAATCTACTAAAATAATGGACAGTTCTGCTCGAAATGTTGCTTTTGTGCTTAGATTAAATTTCAGATGCAGCTCCGAAAAACAGCGCACCATTTCTTTTTCTTTTTTGTGCTTTCTTTGTCTTTTCTGACTTTGTTGCAGTTTATATCATGCAGTAACACACTGACATAGTGATTGATGTATGTCGTCATGAAACAGAGTCCCTCCCCTCCAAATCCGATCACAAGTGGTTACAGGAGACGCATTTAAGTGACCAGGTATAAACAATGCTGTGTCTCGCCTGACCACATGTGATCAGATCACCCGAGACGTATCTTAATACCAGGTGTAAACGGGTCAGTAAGACCAGGAACATGTTTTAAGTATAGCCTAGGGCTCCAGTATTTTTTTTTTCTTTTTTTTTTCTGCTGGCCTGGTCGAGCCAATTTAGATTTATACTTGCAATTTTCATTGGCCCCACCACAAAAAATAAATAAAATAAAATATAATAATAATAATATCTATGTATTTTTGGATGTATTTGTGCCATCATATATTTTATTAAATAAATATATAAAAGAGTTTTACTTGCCCCATTAACATTTTCACTAGCCCACCAAAAAATAAATAAATAAATAAATAAATAATAATAATAATAATAATAATATAAATTACATTGTTTTATATATATATATATATATATATATATATATATATATATATATATATATATATATATTTTATTTTATTTTTTTTTTTGTATGTATTTGTGCCACAAATAATATCAGTTATTGTCCTTAAATATTAAGATATCTTTATACATGTTTTAAATAAAATGTAAAAACTTTGCTGTACAAGGATCGCATACAATGCAATACATTGCTGATTGGTTTGTAATTTTCAACCCATTCTTACTGATGCTTCCAAGACTCACACAAGCTATTCCCACAATTTCAAAAAAACTCATTTATGTTAGCCAGCTAGACAAATCAGCACAATTAAAATAAATAAGTAAATAAATAAATAATCAGTACATCATAGAAATCCAAATGTTTAAGTTTGTAAGGCATAAAAACACATTTACAAGATTAGCTAATGTAAGATTTAGTGACACTCAACGTTTTGCTAAACGTGCCGATTATGAGCTATTCTCTCAAGTTTCTGATGCAATTACATTGAAGTCAGACAATCATGCAGACGAATTTAAGTGAAATACAATATTATTATAGCATATCTTTGGTGTGGTCTGGGAAGTTTTTTGAAAGACATTTGGAACCATTTTTCTCATAAAACACTTACTGTAACATTTAAGCGATAGGATCAGGTTTCTGCACGCAGATTTCACCTAACTGAGCTCTGATTGACAGCCTGTTTTTATTTTTTTTATTTTATTTTTTTTAAGATGGGTTTTTATGATGATATATCTGTCTGTTAGGATGCCTATAAAGAATAATATGTGTTTTATATTTCTCTTTGCCCTCTTCAGATATCTTCTTGGATTACTAATCTGTCCAAATAGATCCAACCTGTGCTGTTCAGAGTCGAGTGTCTCATTCATGCTCTTCTGTTTGTGTTCTGAGGATAAAGAACCACCGTGATGTGTAGTTACATAAAACTCCAAACCCTCCATCACACGTTCATCTGATCTGAAACTTCAGTGCATCTGGCAGATCTTCAGTTATTGTCTCTATTCTCCACATCAGGGGCGGATCTAGAAATGTTTTCATGGGGTGGCAAAGCGGTAGCATGCAGACTATGAGGGGAGGCAACACCAAAGCAAGTGCACATGCGTAGTTCCCTACCTGTCACTCACTCGACGTTGTGTCGATGTAGTGACACTAGGGGTCACTCTTGGGAGCCCGAGACACCTCTGGTCTTTGATAAAAGGCCAATGAAAATTGGACAGTGGTATTTGCATGCCACTCCCCCGGACATACGGGTATAAAAGGAGCTGGTATGCAACCACTCATTCAGATTTTCTCTTCGGAGCCGAACGGTCATGTTCATTGAGCTGAATATTTCTGTTCATTCACCTCTGCTGGATCTGACGGCGCATTTCAGCGGCTTCTCCCTCCTCTGCACAGGTGCACTGCAGAGAACGCCCCTGGGCGCTTCGGCAGAAAAAACTAGAGAGTATATTTTCTGAAAGAGCATTTTTCCCCTCTAAAAGAGTATATTTCTCTAAAAGAGCGCACACACGGAACGTCTTTTTAAAGACGCGTCTTTTCAAAGATGGCTTTCCGATTGTGTGTTATTCCTGGTTGCGGTCGTTATCTCTCAACTTCGGATGGTCATGATCGCTGTCTTTCGTGTCTGGGCGCGACCCACATGGAAGCAGCGTTTGTGAATGGTTCATGTTCTCACTGCGAGAACATGACCATGGCAACGTTGCAGTCGCGGCTTGCCTCGGTCCTTCTACCTACGGGTATGAGGCCAGTGCGGCCCCCCGTCGACCTCCCATTCCCCAGCACGCTCATCTGCCCCAATCGGGCTTCCGGATGAGTTCGCCGGCTAGTCTCACGTCGAGTCTGGCTTCTTGTTCGGAGCTCGCGAAGATGATGATTCGAGGGTCATCCCCGGGCTTTTTCTTGCAGGATTGGTGCTCCAGCGGTGCCCTTTCTGCCCCTGAGCGCCCAGCTGTGGCACACAGCCGCCCCCGATGTGTATACCTGAAGGATGCGTACTTCCACGTCTCGATCCTTCCTCGACACAGACCCTTCCTGCGGTTCGCGTTCGAGGGTCAGGTGTATCAGTACAAAGTCCTCCCTTTCGGCCTGTCCCTGTCTCCTCGCGTCTTTACGAAGATCGCAGAGGCTGCCCTTGCCCCGCTAAGGAAGGTGGGCATTCGCATTCTCAACTATCTTGACAACTGGCTAATCCTAGCTCACTCTCGAGACATGTTGTGCGCACACAGGGACCTGGTGCTCTCCCACCTCAGCTGACTAGGGCTTCGGGTCAACTGGGAAAAGAGCAATCTCCTCCCGGTTCAGAGCATCTCTTTTCTCGGTTTGGAGTTGGACTCAGTCTCCTTGACGGCACGCTTTATGAATGAGCGCGAAGGCGTTCAAACAGGGAACAGCAGTTCCACTGAAACTTTTTCAGAGGCTCCTGGGGCATATGGCGTCCTCGGTGGTGACCACTCCTCTCGGGTTGATGCATATGAGGCCGCTTCAGCACTGCCTCCGAGACGGGCATGGCACCACGGGACACATCGCGTGGCCATTACGTCGGTCTGTCACCATCTTTTCAGCCCTTGTACCGACCTCTCGTTTCTACGAGCAGGTGTTCCTCTAGAACTGGTCTCCAGGCGCGTCATGGTCACGACAGACGCCTCCAAAACGGGCTGGGGCGCTGTTTGCAACGGGCCCGCGACTGCATTGGCACATCAACTGCCTCGAGTTACTGGCAATTCTGCTCGCCCTGCGGAGGTTCCGGCCATTGATCCAGGGCAAGCACGTGTTAGTTCGGATGGACAGCATGGCAGTGGTAGCATATGTCAACCGCCAAGGCGCTCTGCACTCTCATTGTATGTCACAACTCGCCCGCCGTCTCCTCCTCCGGAGTCAGCAGCACTTCAAGTCGCTGCGAGCCACTCACATCCCGGGCAACCTCAACACTACAGCGGACGCGCTGTCACAGCAGGTTTCCCTCAGGGGAGAGTGGAGACTCCACCCTCAGTTGGTCCAGCTGATTTGGAGTCAATTCGGATGGGCACAGGTGGACCTGTTCGCCTCCCAAGAATCCTCCCACTGCCCGCTCTGGTACGCCCTATCCGAGGCTCCCCTCGGCATAAACGCGCTGGCACACAGCTGGCTCCCTGGCCTACTGCTTGCACAGACCCTGTGCAAGGTCAGGGAGGACGAGGAGCAGGTTGTCCTGGTACCACCCTACTGGCCCACCCAGACATGGTTCTCGGACCTCACGCTCCTCGCGACAGCTCCCCCCTGGCAAATTCCCCTGAGGAAGGACCTTCTTTCTCAGGGACCGCGCCCAGACCTCTGGAATCTCCATGTCTGGTCCCTGGACGGGACGCGGAAGACCTAAGCGGTCTACCACCCGCAGTGGTAGACACAATCACTCAGGCTAGGGCACCCTCTACGAGGCACCTGTATGCCTTTAAGTTGCGTCTATTCACTAAGTGGTGTTCTTCCTGATGCAAAGACCCCCAGAGATGTGCAGTCGGATCAGTGCTTTCCTTCCTGCAGGAGAGGTTGGAAGGGAGGCTGTCCCCTTCCACCTTGAAGGTGTATGTTGCCACCATAGCAGCACACCACAACGCAGTCGACGGTAAGTCCTTAGGGAAGCACAACCTGATCATCAGGTTCCTAAGGTGCGCCAGGAGGCTGAATCCCTCCAGACCGCGCCTCGTTCCCTCATGGGATCTCTCCGTAGTTCTTCAGGGTCTACAGAGAGCCCCCTTTGAGCCTTTGCAGTCAGCCGAGCTTAAGGCACTCTCCTTGAAGACTACCCTCCTGACTGCGCTCACTTCCATCAAGAGGATAGGTGACCTGCAAGCGTTCTCTGTCAGCGAAACGTGCCTGGATTTTGGGTCCGGGTTACTCTCACGTGATCCTGAGACCCCAACCGGGCTATGTGCCCAAGGTTCCCACCACTCCTTTTAGGGACCAGGTGGTGAACCTGCAAGCACTGCCCCAGGAGGAGGCAGACTCAGCCCTGTCATTGATGTGTCCGGTGCGCGCTTTACGCATCTATTTGGATCGCACGCAGAGCTTTAGAATCTCTGAGCAGCTCTTTGTCTGCTTTGGTGCACAGCGGAAAGGAAGCGCTGTCTCCAAGCAGAGGATCGCCCACTGGCTCGTTGACACCATAACTATGGCATATCTCGCCCAGAAAATACCGCCCCCGGTAGGGCTACGAGCCCATTCTACTGGAGGTGTAGCGGCTTCCTGGGACCTGGCCAGAGATGCCTCTCTAACAGACATTTGCAGAGTAGCGGGCTGGGCAACACCCAACACCTTTGCAAGGTTCTACAACCTCTGGGTGGAACCGGTTTCGTCCCAGGTAGTGGCATGCAACACAAGCAGATAAGCCCAGGATAGCCGGCCGGGTGTATCACTTGCACATAGCGCCTTCCACCTCCCTTGGAGCTGAAGACATGCGCCATTAATTCCCAGTAGTGTTCACAAACTTTGTTCCCTGGTTGACTTCTTCTGAGCCCTGTGACAGTCGAGTGTTCGGAGAGACTCGCTGCCGGCCCAGTACACGAGCTAACTAAGAGCCCTGTTCTGGGGTAGGTGCTTCGCATGTGGCGGTTTCCTGTAAGGCTAACCCCATGCGATATATATCTTCCACTAGTTCGTTTCCCTGTTGGCAAACTGTGTCTTCCAATTCGGATAATCCCCCTTCTTTTTTAGAGAGTGGAAAAAGAGAAGGGGAAAAGAGGCCACGACTGGGTTAAGCCTGTCTCTATCTTTGGGTAGTTGACTTGTTCCCAAAAAGGGCTGTTCAGCACTCATAACTATGTTGGGAGAGGTTACGTGTCGACCTGGTGTGCTGGCTATGAGGCACACAGCAGTCTGCCCACCACACACTGCCAGTTCACGTAACACAGTTCAGCCAGTTGTGGCGTTTTGTATAGGGACCCCTAGTGTCACTACATTGACACAACGTCGAGTGAGTGACAGATAGGGAACGTCACGGTTACTTGTGTAACCTCCGTTCCCTGATGGAGGGAATGAGACCTTGTGTCCCTCCTGATACAATGCTGAACTACCCGCTGAAATGGCCAGACCTTATATCGGCTCCTCAGCATAAAACCTGAATGAGTGGTTGCATATCAGCTCCTTTTATACCCGTATGTCCGGGGGAGTGGCATGCAAATACCACTCGCCAATTTTCTTTGGCCTTTTATCAAAGACCAGAGGTGTCTCAGGCTCCCAAGAGTGACCCCTAGTGTCACTACATCGACACAACATCTCGTTCCCTCCATCAGGGAATGGAGGTTACACAAGTAACCATGACATTCTTACGGATCAAGGTACCAAGCTTCATTGCAGCCAGTGCTAGTACATTAATTGGAGTCACTATCAAATTATAAATATCCATGAATTTGCAGTACAACTGCATTTCCACAGGAACCACATATAGTAACCATTTTGCTACTGATTTGTCAACATAAAAATAAATAAATAAATAAATCTCCAAGTACCAAAACATTGTATATTAAACACATAAACAAATTCTAAATGTTACTTAGCTTGACATAAAACTGGCAATCTGGAATAAACTTCACCACCTTATGCAGGCCAAATTGTTTTATTTTGTTAAGTGTACCCATGGATGGAGAGTGCATGCATACCCAATGTTATTCTGCTAATAAAATCCTGTAGACCTATCAGCTTTGTTGTCATGTATTCCCTGTTTGTAACTAGACTTTTATGTTGAAATTCTTGTTTAGTTCCCCGTTCCTATTTCCTGTGTTAGATTTGTAGTCCTTTGTAGTTTCATTTTATAATTGGTTTACCCTGATTGTTTCCCCAGGTGTTCCTTGTTCCCTTGTTTTCCCTTGTGTATTTAAGCCCTTGTTTCCCCTGGTTTCTTTGTCAGTCTTTGCAAGTGTTATGTTATGCTCTGTGCTTGGTTCCCTGTGTTTTATTTACTTAGTTTATCTTTGTTTCATTAAAGCTGCATTTAGATCCTTTACCCTCGCCTACCTCGTTACAGAAAGACTGACCAAGATGGATCTAGAAGCTGTCAGAATTATCCTGCTCAAGCAAGGGGACCGTCCAGTTGAGGATCACGTCTGTGAGTGTTTAGAACTGGCTAACGTAGTGCACTATGATGACCGTGCTCTGGTGATTTTCCTCAGGGCCAGTCTAAATAGTGCACTACAGGCACGGTTGCCTCTGGCGGATCCTCACTGGACATTGTATAACTACGTGGAGGTGGCTCTGCAACTTTGTGACTCCCCTTGTGATCTACAGTGGTGGGTAAGGACATTGGACATTGGATCGCCTCCCACAGTAAACGCCCCTCAGCCTTCCACGGCTCCCTCGTCCAAGCCTTCCACGGCTCCCTCGTCCAAGCCTGCCATGGCCCACGAGCCAGTGCCCATGCCTGCCATGGCCAACAAGCCTGTTCTTGAAGACTCGGGCGTCCCAGGGCCAACGCCTGTTGCCTCGGCCGTCCCAGAGCCAACGCCTGTAGCCTCGGCCGTCCCAGAGCCAACGCCTGTAGCCTCGGCCGTCCCAGTGCCAGTGTCCTCGGCCATGGAGGCCATTCCCGCAACAGTGCTACCAGCTGTCCGGAAGAGGAGTAGGAAAAGGACTCCTGCTCTCCAGTCAATGCTAGCACTCACAACCATGGAGGCCATTCCCCGGTCACCACCTGTGCTCTCGGCCATTGTGGTCAGTTTCCAGTCGCTGCCAGCTTTCCTCGAGCCTCCCACGGCTCCGCCTTCCATGGCTTCGCCCCTCGAGCCTCCCACGGCTCCGCCTTCCATAGCTTCGCCCCTCCCACCGTCCCGCCTCCCCTGGCTTCACCCCTCAAGCCTCCCCTGGCTTCGCCCCTCGAGCCTCCCACGGCTCTGCCTTCCATGGCTTCGCCCCTCGAGCCTCCCACGGCTCTGCCTTCCATGGCTTCGCCCCTCGAGCCTCCCACCGTTCAGCCTTCAATGGCTCTGCCCCTCGAGCCTCTCCTGGCTCTGCCTGCCTTCGTCGAGCGTCTCCCGGCTCCACCCTCAGAGTCTTCCAGGGCTCCGCCCGCTCTCCCAGAGACGACTCCTCCAGTGGTTCCACCCGCTCCTCCAGAGACGCCTCTTACAGCGGCTCTGCCCGCCCCTCCTCCAGTGGCTCTGCCGCCTGACCCAGTCCCTGCCCTGTGGCCGCCTCCCAGGCCTCCTGACCCTGTCTCGGCCCTTTTATGTTGAAATTCTTGTTTATTTTCCTGTTTCCTGTGTTAGATTTGTAGTCCTTTAGTAGTTTCATTTTAAAATTGGTTTACGCTGATTGTTTCCCCTGGTGTTCCTCGTTCCCTTGTTTTCCCTTGTGTATTTAAGACCTTGTTTCCCCTGGTTTCTTTGTCAGTCTTCGCAGGTGTTATGCTCAGTGCTTGGTTCCCTGTGTTTTGTTTCTTTATATTCTGAGTTACTTAGTTTATCTTTGTTTCATTAAAGCTGCATTTAGATCCTTTACCCTCGCCTGCCTCACTACATTTTAACAGCTGGAAATAGCCATTTGAAAGGAACATTAACACAAAGTTAGTTCTAAATAAAAATAAACTCTAGGAAATCTGTACTTTGGGTGGCACTGCTGCAAAACTCATGAATATTAATTATTTTATGCACAATAAAAGATTCTATTAAATCACCTATTTTGGAATCACCATTCTTAATGACCAATTCAAGCACTAAAATGGATATTTCACATATGATAATTTCATCTCTACATCTGCCACTATCAGTCTTGGGATTTTGTTAGTCAGTAGATGAACACTTAGATCAGCAATTTAATTAAGAATATGACTGACTGGTCTAGTGGTTACTTTTTGCATCTAGTTTTTAGAGGTTCTGATTTCTAATTCACCCAAATATAATTTTTTATTGTAATAAACCAAGATTGCAACTGTATGTCAGTGGATGGTCATTACACTTTAAAAATAAAATGCAAAAAAATATGCGGGGAGCCGAGAGTAGCGGAAACACAGACACATTTATTGACCATTCTGTATTTGAAAAAACAGCTAACTCAGAAGTTCAGTCAGCGACAACCACAAACTCTCAACTTCAGCAGTGGGAATCTGCGTAAGAACATCTGTGACCAAGATGGCACAGCTCATGAACACCCGTCTCCCATCGCACAACCCAGCCATGGAACACTTCGTTTATATAGAAAGGAAACACACTGCATGCCGGTGCTCCCCATTAACAATCAGCTTACCTGGTTACCCTACACCTGAGAGTGATTAAGAGAGAGGGAGAAAAAGACAAAACACATGCACTACATACACACAAACAATACGGCCAAGAAGACCATCACAATGGGGGACATATTTTGCTTTTCTATTTCCCGGAAAAAACTGCTGACACTAAGCAACACTGAACAGCCACAATGAACATTTATCATAAAATTCAAAATAACACATTCCAGTGAAATAGAAACTCCTACTCAAGAACTGGAGATGTTTCATCTGGATTATACACATACCTGACGAATGCTATTTCACAAAGTGCTTAGGACATGTCTCAACTGACGGCAATATATTGAATAATCGTTCAGGGAAGATATGGAAAAAAACTCTTACCTCTTTTTTCTCCATGTATTTGTCCATATTGTTGTTGTGATTGAGGAAAAAGCCCATGAGTACCAAAACACTTCACATGCGCTGCTGCAGCAAGTATGCGATTGGCTGCTGCTGTAACCCATCACGCCATTGGCAGCTTCTTTAACCTGTCACGCAATTGACCACTGATATACTTTCACGTGATTGGCTGCCACTGTAATCAATCACACGATCAGTCTGTGTAGTCATTTTTGCATCCGGTGAGAGTTGAGGCAGTTCGACATGAATAAACAACTACACCCCTTGAATCGACTCAAGATGGCGCCGAGTATGGCTGCTGCATTGAGAGCTCCGACACAACACTGCAGTTTTTTGTTTGTTTTGTTTACAATTCTATGTTTTTTTTTTGTCTTGGATGTTGTCTGCCTTATTGTCTACGACAGACAAACACTTCTGGACATTGGTTTTGCAATAGCACACCAAAAACCGGACTTTAAATACCTCAATGCCGACCCGCTGTTTACTAACACACCAGCGGAACCCTTTGTCTGGGCTGCCCGGCTGTGTAAACACAGAAGGAAAAGGGGAAATAGAGCCGGCGTTCTCATCAGAGTAAGACATTGCACAAATCAACCCCCGCTACCCAGTATTCTACTGGCAAATGTTCAGTCTCTAGACAACAAGCTCTGCGAGCTGAGAGCACGTATCTCTTTCCAACGAGACTGCTGCATTATCTGCCTAACAGAAACTTGGATGTCTGCTGAGGTTCCAGATTCAGCCATCGAACCCGTGGGGTTCTCCGAGCGGACAGAGCAAAAGACCTCTCAGGTAAAAGCAGAGGTGGTGGTTTTATGATCAGCAAATCCTGGTGTGATCAGAGGAACGTATATTCTACCAAGTCTTTCTGCTCTCCTGATCTGGAATTTCTCATGCTTCTGTGTCGACCATTCTGGCTACCAAGGGAATTCACAGCGGTCATTATCACTGCTTTATACATCCCGCCACAAGCCGACACAGACCGGGCACTCAAGGAACTGTATGGGAGTATAAGCAAGCAGGAAACCCCGCACCCTGAGGCCATGTTCATTGTGACCGGGGACTTTAACAAAGCCACCTCCGCTTTTAATTCCGGGAACGTGGAGGAGCATAAACAAGCCATTTATGCCCTCCGCAAAACTATCAGAGCAGCCAAACGCCAGTACAGGGACAAGATTGAAGGACAGTTTAACACCACCAACTCTAGAAGCATGTGGCAGGGAATTAATATCATCACAGACTTTAAAGAGAATAAAAACTCCACCATGAACACTGCTGCCTTTCTCCCGGATGAGCTAAATACTTTTTATGCTTGTTTCGAGGGAAATAACATCGCCCTCGCGTAGAGAGCTCTCACGGCCGAAGCTACAGAGGTTAGTTCACTCTCTGTCTCTGTAGCAGATGTAACACGATCTTTACAATGGGTGAATATCCGTAAAGCCGCGGGTCCAGACGGCATTCCGGGCCGCGTCATCAGAGCATGCGCGAACCAACTGGCTGGTGTTTTTAAGGACATTTTCAACCTTTCCCTCTCCTTGTCTGTGGTTCCTACATGCTTTAAAATGTCCACCATTGTGCCTGTACCAAAGCAATCCAAAATCACTTGCTTAAATGACTGGTGTCCTGTTGCTCTGACACCCATCATCAGCAAATGCTTTGAGAGAATAATTAGAGATTACATCTGCTCTGTGCTGCCTCCATCACTGGATCCATTGCTGTTTGATTACCGCAACAATCGCTCCACTGATGATGCCATTGCATCTACAATACACACTGCTCTCTCCCACCTGGAAAAAAGGAACACTTATGTGAGAATGCTGTTTGTAGACTACAGCTCAGCATTCAACACCATAGTGCCCTCCAAGATTTATGCTCTGGGCTTAAACAGCTCGCTGTGCAGCTGGATCCTGGACTTCCTGTCAAGCAGACGCCAGGTGGTTAGAATGGGCAGCAACATCTCCTTATCACTGACCCTCGACACTGGAGCCCCACAGGGCTGTGTTCTCAGCCCACTCCTGTATTTCCTGTACACACATGACTGTGTGGCAACACATAGCTCCAATGCCATCATTAAGTTTGCTGATGATACAACGGTGGTAGGTCTGATCACTGACAATGATGAAACGGCCTACAGAGAAGAGGTGCACACTCTGACACACTGGTGTCAGGAGCACAACCTCTCCCTCAGTGTCAGCAAGACAAAGGAACTTGTGGTGGACTTCAGGAGAAAAGACAGAGAACACATCACCATCAATGGAGCACCAGTGGAGAGAGTCAGCAGCTGTAAGTTCCTCAGTGTCCACATCACTGAGGAACTCACATGGTCTGTCCACACTGTGGCTGTTGTGAAGAAGGCTCATCAGCACCTCTACTTCCTGAGATGGCTGAGGAAGTTCGGAATGAACCGCCACATCCTCACACGGTTCCACACCAGCACTGTAGAGAGCATCCTGACTGGCTGCATCACTGCCTGGAACAGCAATAGCACTGCCCACATCCGCAAAGCCCTGCAAAGTGTGGTGCGAACTGCAAGACACATCATCAGAGGTGAGCTTCCCTCCTTCCAGGACATATATACCAAGCGGTGTGTGAAAAAATCATCAGAAACTTCAGCCACCCAAGCCATGGGCTGCTCTCACTGCTACCATCAGGCAGGCGGTATCGCAGCATCAGGACCCGCAATCAGACTTCTGAACTCTTGATCTCTCACGATCAATATACATCAGCACTGCACTTTATTAATCTTATTATCTCACACTGGACTGTCATAAATTATATTCTCTCTTAACAACACACTGGCAACTGACTATCAACCAGCAGCCTGAATGTCAATACAGTACAATACAACCTACTGTATATTTTATATATACTATATATACTATTTTTATTGTATAATGTGTATTATATATTGTGTGTATGTGTATTCTATATTGTGTGTATTGTATACTGTACATTGTATATTATTATTTGTATATTGTGTTGTGTGTAATTATGTGTATATTAGATATGTAAATTGTGATGTGTAAATCTGTTTATTGTAAATTGGTATATGTCTCATCACTGTCATGACTGCTTTGTTGCTCGGAACTGCACCCAAGACTTTCACCCACTATTGCACTTGTGTATGTGGTAGTGTGGCAATAAAAGTGATTTGATTTGACAATGTCAACATCTTACATTTATATTTTATAGATTTGTATAAAATTTGTGGTGGCAGATGGGGTTGCAATGCCTTTTCTTAGGGTGGCATTTGCCATTGTTTGCCACACCGGTAGATCCGTCCCTGCTCCTCGTTCACATCAGCCTGTGTCTCTCTCATTGGAGTTTCTTCTCTCTAATTGACCAGAGTGCATAAACGATGATGAAAACAAAAATATTAAATACCATGGATCAATATTTACGGAGAATTATTTTGCAGAAGGGGTCAAACTGACAATTTCAGTCTATGATTTTGGAGCAAAACTACAGGTTGAGAAAATAACCTTAGAAAGGTGTCATCATAATGATTTTATTTTTACACAGAGATTGGTAGATCTATTGCTAAAATAAGTTGACTTCAGCACCACTTGTTGCATTATATGCCAATGTTGTGACTTCAAAAATGGCGAGGGGCAAGCAGTTTTCGTGTTGTTTTTCCAAAGTTGGAGTGTCTTTATCTCCAGAAGTATTAAAGCTACTGTATCTTAATATCCTTTTAGATTCTGGTTCAGAACAAATGTTCATTTTTGTATCTTATATTTTTAAAGCCCTGTATGGTTTAATCCCAGAGATCTGAAGCTCTCAATGTAGCTCTATGCATAAATTGTTAAATTTTACACATTTTCAATGGTCAAAAACTAAATGTGGGTCACATGTTATATAGTTTTTCACAATTATAACATAATTGCCTAGTTATTACACAATCAGGTTAATGGGAGAGCCTTAAAATAATGTGTGAAAGAATATAATATAATATAATATAATATAATATAATATAATATAATATAATATAATATAATAGGGTTTCATTTAACAAGGTTCGGGAGGAGCAAGTAATTTAATCCAACCAATCACACTGCCAGAGTAAGAGTATATAAACAGCTGCTTACCTCTACGTGGCATCGAGTCTTCTGGCATTCGGCCCCGCCAATTGCCCATGAACAGACCCATGCAAATGACTCGGATCATCGGATGCAACTTCGCTGCAAAGCATTCGCCTTCATCAGAACAGTTCTTCCATCCAAACAATCTTGTTATTAACAGAAGCTGCCACAGCAGTTCATTCGTTTTTGCAGTATTGACTGCTACCACGTTAAGTGTTATATTTTTACTCTGTCTTTCTTTCTATGCTCTATTCGCCGAAGCAGTTTATAGCGTGAAGTTGCTTCCGCAAATTGGCTTCCACTCGGAGTGGTCCATCGCGTAAGCCTGTCTCCGTGAATGTGCACTGCTCCGGCTTCATGCCACCTGAGCTCTATTACAGCTTCATTTGAACACAAGGGAAACAAAAGATTAACTATTTAATTCAATCATCATTCGAACGCTCCCCAGCGTTTCAATCTGTTTCTCCCACACAGGCTCGTTTAGGGCGAGATCTATTCAGCGATTCTGTTTGTCATCTTCTAACATGAATACCACAATTGTTTTCCCTTCAAAGTGCCCTTCGGAGTGAGATTTATCCCATTCGGAACATAGGGCCAATCATGCAACAGCACACTCCTTCAAATCGACCGATACTCTAATTACAACTTCTTTTCAAACCAATGCAGACATTTTAGCGCTAGCTTGCTGCCGCGCAGTACCCGCTCTGACCATTCTACAGCTCGCTGTAGTTATACACAGCCTCTATCCGAACAGACACAAGCCAAATTCGGCTCTGCAAGAGGCGGATCACTCACCGTGTCCCAACTCATTCCTAATCATTCTGCAAACTTATCTGGCCTCCTCTCAGCATTCGAGCTCACCTCGCCGCGCAGTCCTGATAACATGAAGCAATCACTTCTACAAACTGCCACACATCTCTGCACTATAACATGATTTTCACTCCTCCCATCAGGACAAACACTTCACGAAGGTAAAATCAACCTATCATTTTATTTTACAGACAGTCTTCTCTACTTTTGCCCAAATCATTGGATTACAATCATTGGATTTTTATTTACAAACTTGACCATACATCTTAATTGCTGCATAATTTTAAAAGCATTTAACAATCTGTCATAATTTTACGCTCCACCCAAGTTTAAAGTAATGGGTTTAAATCGACGCCGAATGATTCAGCTCGTCACCTTGCTTATACTCCAATATTTCAGTTTTTTCTGTAGAATTTATTACAGGTCATCAATATAAACAAGTAGTTTCATTCACCATAATACTGCAAACAGCGCCCATTTAGTATTTATTAAATCCAACCTCAGGCACAAATTCCAATTGATTCATACATCCTCGTCAAACGAGACGAGTCACCCCATGCCAATAATAGTTATTGGAATTACTTGCATTACATCAGAAACAATCTACAAAGCTCCTTAAGTCAAATAAACACCAGTCTACGGTATTTAGCTTGGTATTCAGTTTCAGGTGCCTTCTAATTTCTTGACAAACTACAACTTTAAATGACATTGTTCGCATGCATGTTTCTGACATTGCTTCACATACGCTCCTGACATTTAATCTAGCAATAATGTGCAAGACGTTCACAGACGCTACGTTTACCATGTTACTACGTATACTATTGGCTCAATACATCCCTAAGCAGCACAAACGGGCTGTCCAGGTGCCGCAACTGTGGCGTCTTTTGGGCTGCGTGAACAAACCTCTTACTACACTGCAAACAGAGCAAATATGCTGTTCAAGCGCTGCAACCGTGCCCAAGGATTCAGCCAGTTCATATCACAAACGCACTTGCAAGCATGTATCCTGACAATGCCTCACATATGTTCCAGATGCCTCCGTTTTTCCACGCAACCTATTCTCTCTTCCAACATCCATCCCTCTACCCCTTCCTATCCATGGGCCACTCCATTGGAGAACCCCGCTCCAGACCCATTTCCCTCTTCACTTTACCCCCCTCCCTTCTACCATTTTAATCTCTCCTGCTCCGGAACCGTTCCCGGCAAGTAAACTCCATCCCAAATCCCTCCTCAGCTAACCATAATTAAAGCAGAACACATTCCAGGCTTAAAAAAACACATTGCTGACTCTTTCTCATGTTTCTTTCAGTGATCCAGAGCCTTGGCCCGAGAAGCGACCCAACATCAACCCCAGTTCCTCCCCATTCAGAACTGACATTTCTAGAAATCACCCTCTCACACTCCTTCTCCACGTCCCCCAGAACTCCATTCTTCAATCCATTTTCCTCCAAACCCTCCAAACATATCGGACAGCTTGGAAATGCTTCAAAGATTTCCACCTAAATTACAATCTGCCATTTCCCATTTTTTCTCTCCTCTCTGTATCCTCCTTCACCTCACACCTCAACAAAACCAAAAACCTCCACCCTGGTACTATTAAAGGTTATCTAAGCGGCATCCATTTCTTCCACAAATTACATTTTTTGAAAAACTTCCCCCACAATAAGCCCTCCCCAGATCTCAGTCCTTGTCAAGGGCTTTCACAAATCCCAATCCATGAGAATCGATACCAGACAACCACTTACTATCGATCTACTAACTCATTGCCTAAACACTCTCCATCAGGGCAATATTTTTCTCTAAACACCTCAAAAACCCTAGATGCCATGTTCATCCTTGCTTATTCACCACCACGACAAAATTTGACCCAAAAGTCCATCCCACTATTTCGGGCCTCCATATAACAACACAATCAGATACTTCATCAAACAAAGCAAAACAGACCAAACCCAAAGAGGGCATGCAATTTTCATTTTCAACCTTCCTACTCCATTCAAGCCCTTCCAATCACTAGCACATGATCTACATTACAGAGGATCCCAAACCAAAAACCCTCTAGATCCCCTTTTCATCAACGACAAAAATTAAGCAATATCCCGATTCTGATTCCAAAAACACCTCAAATCTGTCCTGCTCAGTTCCGGCATTTCAGATAAACCATACTCACGCCATTCTTTTTGCATCAGCACCACAACCACAGCAGCCCACAAAGGTCTGCCTGAGCACTAAATACAATTACTGGGCTGCTGGTCATCTGACGCATATCTCAGTTACATCCATACCAACCGTCTTCATATCAGGAAAACACATCAAGCCCTAATTAACTATTAACTATCACAAACATTCACGTTCGGGGTCAGAGGGATGCTTGCTTCATCCTCATCTTTCCAATAGGCTGGCCCCATCATTCAGATGCAGCAGGGGTTCACCCCGGCCAGTCCGGAAGCCCCCCCATCCCACAACGCAGGACGGGCCCGCCTTAAGCACTCAAGGGCTCTCCGTTTGAATCGCAGTGGGGGTTCTCCCACTTGAATGCAGTGCGATATAACTCACGTTTATTTGTATCGTGGGCTCCCCCATTCGAAGTGCAGTGAGCACTCCCTTGTTCGAAATCCATGAGGGTCAACCATTGTCCAGAGGAGGAGCTTAGGTCATTCTTTTAAGCAGCTAGGAATCATGCCTCCGCTCGGGGTGTGGCAGACTCCTCCAGCACAATCCCATCAAGGGCTCTCCCGTTCGAACCACAGTGAGGGTTCTCCCGTCTGAATGCCTAGTGAGCTTCCATGTTTATTTTCCGTATGAAGCTCGGGATAACTCACCCGGTCGAATGCAGTAAGGCCCCCATTTGATCGTAGGATGGGCCCGCTTGCTTGAGCGGCTGGCATGCCCCTTCCCTTGGGGTTTGCCAGTATGACGCACGGGCCCATTAATTGAACCAACCAAGCCTGGAGGGAGACTTAAGGTCGGTCTGGGCAGCTAGGCTAGGGTGGCCCCCGTGTTCGTGCGTAACGATCCCTTCAGCGCTTCTCAGCTCTCTCAGAGCAAATTTCCATGTGGCCGCAACTGCCACTGTCTTCAGTGCTTCAGCCTATTTTCATTCTCCATCTCTACCTATCCCGTACCTCCCAGTTTCCTATCCCCTGAGTGGACTCTAGTGCGAGGCTGTCTCTACTAGCGGCCCCCGCTCGTTCTATCATTTTTTTTGGCACCTCTGCCCACCTCACACAGGGCTCAGCAAGTGCTCCTTTTTGGGGGGCATAAGAGGCATCGTCAAATATTCCATCTCTCGCTGACAGCTCGCTGTCCTGTTTTCTGGCACATTTTGGGGGGTATTCGAGCTCAGGTCGAGTCTCGAGCCTCAAGCCCCTTTCGCCCAGGACAGCGAGCCACACATGTTTACACTATCCTCAATGCAGGATTACATTTACTTTCAAACTTAAGAAATTAAATTTCATTTAACAAGGTTCGGGAGGAGCAAGTCATTTAATCCGACCAATCACACTGTCAGAGTAAGAGTATATAAACAGCTGCTTACCTCTAGTGGCATCAAGTCTTCTGGCATCCCTCCACCTCCCCTTCTCCTCCTATCTATCCATCAATAACTAATCTAAGTCTGTTTATATGAAATGAAATGAAATATTTGAATGAAATAATATATATTATTTCATTCTACCCTTGTGCTATATGTCAAAGTTTTAAAGGACATCATATATCCCTATTTTATTACATGGTTCCAAGTTAAATATGTGTATATAAATATATATAAAACACATGAGCAATGAGTATATTCTGCTAAACGTCTCCTTTTGTATGCTACAGAAGAAAAAAGTCGTATGAGTACACTGGAGATTTTTTTCTTCTCCTGCATGTCAGAGCGAAAGCTCACAGATGAGAATGTAAAACATCTACACACTCTCCCTTCCTCTCGCGATTGAGAGAGAGAGAGAGAGAGAGAGAGAGAGAGCGAGAGCGAGCGAGCGAGTGAGCGAGTGCTTATCTGAACACAGACAGACATAACGCTGATCCGTCCTCACTGAGAGCAGAGAGACAGACAGGCCGGGCATTGTTGTAAATTCTCTGTGTGTACAGGTGGCAGGTGATGGATATTTCTTCACTTTATGTCAAGCCATTATCATAAATAAACCTTTTGCTCACTAATAGAATTTGTCAACATGAAAGAGTTGCATTGTTCGCGCAGCCTCTCCTTTCAGCAGTCCATAGCCAAATCCCGACACCCGCTCTTGCCAGCATTGAGCGTTAACACGGGGAGCTCATGGAATCACCTGCCATAATGAAATTACCTCCGCGCAAACAAATAAGGTCAGAGACTGAAGGAGACGCGCATTAGCAACAGATTCTGATAATTAAACGGCAGGTTCTTCTGCGCATCAGCAAAAGCAATGCATGAACACTAGCAATCAAGATGCTTCGTGATAATTTTTATGAATAATTCTGTTATTAGCTTTTAAAAAAGGACTCCGCTTAAATTTATTTACCTTTGTTATTTGTGCTAGCAGTACAGAACACACCTGATGAGAGTTTCAAGGTTACCACAGACATGGAAAACCTGGAAATATCAGTGAATTGTGATTTACAAGCCTAACAAAAGTCATGAATATTACTATAATCTTAAAGGAATAGTTCTCCATGAAAGGAAATTTATCGAAAACCTGTGTGATTTTTTTTTTTTCTTCCCAGTGGAACAGAGAAGTAGAATTTTTTTAAGAATCTTCAAATAACTTTTTTTGCATACAACAACAATTCATAGTTATTACATCTGTCAAGCTCCAAAAAGTACAATAAACTACACTACCGGTCAAAAGTTTTGAAACACTTACTCATTCTTTATTATAATATTTTTTTTTTTTTTTTTTTTAATTTTAGAATTACAGTAAAGTCATCAAAACTATGGAATAACATAAATGGAACTATGGGAATTATGTTGTGACTAAACAAAATTCAAAATAAATCAAAATAAATGTTATATTTTAGCATCTTCAAAGTAGTCACCCTTTGTCTAGAATTTGCAGACATGTACTCTTGACATTTTCTCAACCAACTTCTTGAGGTATCACCCTGGGATGCTTTTTAAACAGTATTGAAGGAGTTCCCATCTATGTTGGGCACTTATTGGCTGCTTTTCTGTATTATTTGTTCCAAGTCATTTTTTTTTTTTTTTTTTTATTAAATTTTTTATTATAATGAAATAAATTAATATGGTGGCACTATTATATTTTTGTCAACAAATCTAATTTCAAACATTTAAGCAAACGCCTTCAGATCAAAATATTTTTAAGATCATGAGAAACATTTCAGTCAAGTGTTTCAAAACTTTTGACCGATAGTGTATTTGTTGGTATTTCAAAGTATTTTTTATTTTATTTAATTATTTATTTTACCACAATTGTCTCTTAATGATAAACACCAAATTGTGTGTGAATCAGACAAACAACCTATATATAGATCTTTATTAATGACCTTTTAATGAACTGATGTTCTCAACAATAATGTAAGTAGGTCATTAATAGAGATCTATATACAGGCTACTGAAAGTCTACTGAATGTTTGTTGAAACACTGTTTACTAGCTATAGCAAGTCAGTCGATAAGCTGTTATTTTGCTGCTGTTATAAAGGCTATTGATAGTCTACTGAATGTTTGTTGAAACACTGTTTACTAGCTATAGCAAGTCACTTATAGTCAGTTAAATATCTACTTGGGACCATCCAAATAAAGTGTTACCATTTTTGGACTCTGTTTGGACATCACTGTTTTTATGTGGTTAAAAAAAAGGTAAATTTTTAGTTTCCAAGTTATTTGTTCTTCAGACCTTTGTTTTGTTGAAAATAAAAACTAGCTTTATACCATCTGACCCACATTAGGTTTTACTAAATGGGTTAAAAAAAAAAAACACACATTGAGAGCATATCTCTTGGATTTATCCATATAGGGGAAAAAATAGAAGTTTGTTCTAAACCAGAACCAGAAAGAATATTATGATATGTTTTAGGCACTATTACTATTTTAGTAATAGACTGCAGTGATGGGGGCATGGCCGAGTGACATTTGAAAAGAGCGAGGCCAGGAGAGACAGAACAGTAAGGATTGACACCTGTGAGAAATCACCTCTAACAGCTGTTTTGTGTTTGCAGTGAAAGTGGAGAGGGATAAAAGGGCAATCCAGACCACCGGAGGAGAGAGACAGATGCACGCAGCAGTCCAGTGTGTGTGTGTTCATTGGTGTGACAGAGACTCGGGAACGACCTTTGTGGTCGCGGGCATGGGCAGAGACTCAGGAACGACCTCTGTGGTCGTGGGCATGAGCAGAGACTCGGGAACGACCTCTGTGGTCACGGGCATGGGCAGAGACTCGGGAACCACCTCTGTGGTCGTGAACCTGGACAGAGACTCAGGAACGACCTCTGTGGTCGTGAACACTGGCAGAGACTCGGGAACGACCTCTGTGGTCATAGGCATGGACAGAGACTCGGGAGCGACCTCCATGGTCGTGTGCATGGGAAGAGACTTAGAAATGACCTCTGTGGTCGTGGGCATGGGCAGAGACTTGGAAATGACCTCCATTGTTGTGAACATGGGCAGAGACTTGGAAACGACCTCCATGGTCGTGTACATGGGAAAAGACTTAGAAACGACCTCTGTGGTCGTGGGCATGGGCAGAGACTTGGAAACGGAAGCCTTTCATCTCCTCCTCCTCCTCCAGATGGCCAACGTAGGCAATCTTGGCTCTGGGATGAATGAGGCTGGCAACGCAGGCTCTGGGAAAGATAAGTCTGGCAATGCTGGCTCTGGGACAGACGAGACTGGTAACGCTGGCTCTGGGATGGACGAGACTGGTAAAGCTGGCTCTGGGACGGACGAGACTGGCAACGCTGGCTCCGGGACAGTTGAGGCTTCTGGCTCGTTGGCCGTGGAAGGTGTGATCGTTGGCTCGTTGGCCATGGCAGGCGTGGGCGTGGGCATTGGCTCGTTGGCCGTGGCAGGCATGGGTGCTGGTAATTTGTGAGGAAGGGTTCTTGTGGCCCAATGCACCGATATCAATGGCGGATCATTTATCTTGGAGACAGGGGCCGTGGGAGGCTTGGCTGTGACCTGGCATGGAGCAAATTCAGAATTAACTGTGAAGTGACGTGGAGCAGACTCAGGCGTGGCTGTAACGTGGCGTGGAGCTGACTGTGGTGTGACTGTGACAGGGTACGGAGCAGACAGAGGCATGAAAGACTCGGAAGCCGGGATCGGGATTGAGAGAGGAGGATCCTCTGAAGCAAGTGTTTCCAATGTTAAACTCACGTATTCCTCCCAAGTGTAGTCTCCTGTCTCCGGCAAATCCCTCCACCTTTGAGCTAGGAGTCCAGTCCGGTAGATTGATTTCAGGTGGGAATCAGCAAAACCAGTGTGTCTGAAATCTAGGGGTAACCATCGACAACAGACTCAATTTCACAGACCACATCTCAAAGACCGCAAGATCATGTAGATTTACACTCTACAATATCAGGAAGATAAGATCCTTCCTCTCTGAACATGCCACACAACTGCTTGTCCAGTCACTTGTCATAACTAGACTGGACTACTGTAATGCTCTCATTGCAGGCCTCCCTGCATGTGCAATTAGACCCCTGCAAATGATCCAGAATGCAGCAGCACGTCTGGTCTTTAATGAACCAAAGAGAGCACATGTTACACCACTCCATATCTCTCTCCACTGGCTGCTGGTTGATGCACGTATCAAATTCAAGGCTCTGATGCTGGCATACAGAACAGTCACTGGGTTTGCTCCAGCATACCTAAAATCATTTATGCAGAGCTACGCACCCACTAGAAGCCTGCGGTCAGCTAAGGAACGTCGCCTTGTTGTACCAACACAAAGAGGCATCAAAACACTTTCCAGGACTTTCAGCCTTATCATACCACGTTGGTGGAATGACCTTCCCAACTCCATCCGTGAAGCTGACTCACTCTCTGTCTTCAAAAAACACATCTTTTCCATGAGCACTTAACCAGTCATTAAAAAAAAAAAAAAAAAAAAAAAATCCTGTTGCAATTAATTCTGTTTTGAATACTATTCTGATGCTAGTGAAACTTTGTAATACGGCACTTTTCATACCACTGTCTCCTTAAGATGATTTGCTTATGTTTTCCTCTTTTGTAAGTCACTTTGGATAAAAGTGTCTGCCAATGAATAAATGTACATAGATATCAGGGCAATATATATACAGGGATAAACGAGGTAAATGAAACAAAGGTGAGAAAAATGGGGAACAGCTGGAAGTGATCAGAGCAGGGGATTATGGGAAGTGTAGTCCAGGGGGAAACAGTTGGCAGAGGCAAAATACAGGGCAGACAACAGTGAATCGTAACAATATATATATATATACACACACACACACACACACACACACACACAGTATATGGAGGTAAATATTGCTGTTTATTACTGTGTTGGTGCATATAAATTATATTTATCATAGTATAAATTAAATACCATTCTTCCTTGTGTTCAATTTGGCTAGTGGAAAAACTGTGGAAAACATGAATTCATCATCTTAAACTAGATTTTTATGTCATTACAATGGCTATTAGAATGAATTTAAAAGTAAGATTTTAAACAATTATCAAACAAATAACAAAATAGTTGGTTGAAATGTCACACACTGTCGTTGTGTGTTTTTATTGTTGCAGGAAAGTGAGTAGATGGTATATTTAAATATTTTCATATAATATAATTTGTCATGTAATATGTATTATTTATTATTATTTATAAACTGGAAGCCCTCGAGCATTAGAGGTCTGCAACCTGACCTGGGCCCGAGGATTTGAGAAACAGATCAATATTTAAGTCCTTTTATAAATTCTCCTCCTTGCCCAGTAGCTGGTGATATGCACGAAGAACGTGAATCGGGAAAATCAAGAAGAGGACTGTGAAAGTGAAAGTGGAGTTTGATATTGAAAAAGGACTTAAATATTGATCTTGCTCTCACCCACACCTCTCATATCACTTCGGAAGACGTGGATTAAACCACTGGAGTTAAATAAATTACTTTTGTGCTGACTCTGTGTGGTTTTTGAAGCTTCATAGTTCTGGTCACCATTCACTTGCATTTTATGGACCTACAGATCTGAGCTATTCTTCTGAAAACCTCCATTTGTGTTTTGCAGAATAAAGAAAGTCAAACACATCTGGGATGGCATGAGGGTGATAAATTATGACAGAATTTCCTTTTTTCAGTGAAATATCCCTTTAAACTGTGATAGGCATTTTAACATTTTAATTTAAACCATTAAACATAGCACCTTTAATTCCAGTTACATTGAATAAAACAGATACATGGATTAAATGCTGACACCATTCACTTTCATTGCATCTTTTTCCATGCAATGAAGGTAAATAGGAACTGAGGGTGATGGAAGAAAGAAAGTCATATAGGTTTGGAACAACATAGGTGTGAGTAAATGATGAGAGAATGTTCATTTTTGGGTGAACTAACATTTGTCCTCTGCTCTGTGTCAGCACAATCACTAGCTCTGTGCGATCCCAAGAGAACGTATCGGTGTGTTAATGCCTTTAAGAGCCTCTGTGTGCAGGATTGTGATTGAACGCTCAGGTCCATCTCTGTGGTCAGCACTGAGGGGCTTTGGATCACAGTGAGTTTCCTTCAAACTCTGACACTAATGACACATAAACGGCTCAGAGACTATCAATTTATGGGATGAGAGAGAGAGAGAGTGTATGACATTTACTGAGCACAGAGCTTTGCATTTACTCTAAAATAAAGGTTCTTCAGGGGTTCTCATGTTCAATAAAGCCATTTCTGTCCATTTACTGTTCTTGAATACCTATATGTTTTTTGCCGATTTAAAAGTTCTTGATGTTTCATTGTAGGTTCTTCTGATCAGTCTTTTGGTTTCTGGGATCTTTAAAACTTCAGAATTAAAAGATGCTGCGTAGCTGGCCATACCCTCTAGCATCTGCATAGGCTCGTGCCTTTTGCAGAACAAAAGAGTTGATGGCGCAAAAGTGAGCACCTTTATGGAGTCCGTGACGTAGCGCCATCAGCCAATAATTGCTGTGATTATATAAGGGCTTCAGACTACGTGACACTTGGATGGTGTCCCATAGTGGTCATAAGCAGGGTCTTGTTCCCCTCAGAGAACCAAGATTACGTACCTAACCGAGACGTTCCCTTTCGTGGAACTCAAGCTGCGTATAATCGCTATGGGAACGAAATACATTCACGCCATGTGAAGAGTAGCTGCCTACTGTCTAAGCCCATGTAGCAAGCATATAGTGGTGCACAAGCGAGCTAAAGCATCTGAATAAAAGGAATTATGAACTTAATCCTGTTCCAACAGAGAAAACCTGGGAAGCAGGAGTCAAACCCTCAAACCAACATGTTCGCTATGACTGGAATCTCCCAAGGCATCTTTTCCAGGAGAGAGACCAAAGTCAAAAACCATACTTGAGATGGCCAATACGGTGCCACTAACAGAAGCCGAACACGACCCTCCTGAACCCTCTGCAGGCCTGCGTGCAGCAGACTGATCAGTGGAAACATGTAAAGACGCACTCTCTGATGTGCCAGTGCATTGATGCCCAGTGGTGCCGGTGATGAGAAAACCAGAGGGGACAGTGTGACATCTCGCTCAAAGCGAAGACATTTCCGCTCTGCCGAAACTCCTCCACATTTGTTCCACAATCTGAGAATGTAATGTTCATTCTACGGACATCAGATCAGAACTTGGGGGCAGGAGATCTGCCCCCAAGTTCAACTGGCCCGGAACATGTACGTATGTAGAGATAGCACATTGTCCCGTGCCCACAGAAGAATGTGCCAGCCTTAGCATGGCATGAGAGCACACCTGTCCCTGGCAATTGATGTAGAACACCACCATCCTGTTGTCTGACCGTATGAGGACACGACTGCCCTGAATCTCCAGAAGGAAAAACCTTAATGCCAGCAGCACCATGAGCATCTCCAGCCAGTTTATGTGCCAATATTGCCGCTGACCCATCCAGACTCCATAGGCTGTATGACCTTGGTGTACAGCACCCCAACCCATGGAGGAGGCATCTGTCGTTATCAACTTGTGGTGACACACCTGTCCCAACGGAATGCCCAACATTAGAAGGCGTGTCTGTTTCCATGGCAGCAAAGTTTGGTAGCACCCACATGTCACTCTGAAGGGACGAAGTGCATGCACCAGTGGTTGAAGTCCCTCTGTGGAGTTCATCCAGCATTTAAAAGGTCTCGCATGCAACATGCCCAGGGACAGCAGACGCCGTGATCATGAGCCCCAAAAGCCTGTGAAATGCTCTTTGTTTCTAGGTGTGGAGCTGAAATTGCAGGTGATCCTGCAGGGAGAACTCGTCCCACTCTGAACATCGCTAGACACTGGCCTAATGACAAAACGCGAGCTGGAGACAGGTGCGCCTGGATCACCTGCGATTTCAGCTCCACACCTAGAAACAAAGTCTGTTGCCCTGGCAACAGGACACTCTTGTCTAGGTTTACACACAACCCTAGATTCCTCAAATGGCTGAGAATGACATCTCGATGTTGGGCATCCTATCTATTCTATTGTCACAAACCAGTCCCCCGGCTGTACTTTATTATTTGTTTCTGCGTCAGCATTCTGAATTGACATTTCAGCAGGGTGAAATTCAAACGTCTCAAATCCAGAATGGGACACAAGCCGCTGTCTTTTTTCGGGACCAGAAAATAATGGCTGTAAAAGTCGCATTCTTCCTGAGAAGGGTAGAATCTTCTCTATTGCCCCTTTTTTTCTAAGAGAGAGTGAATTTCCCGAATTAAAAACGGGGCTTCCCGAACAGACACGTCTTTCGGAACAACCCCATTGAATACTGGTGAGCCCACCTGAATTGAATGACATAACCATGCTCTATCGTTTGAAGTACCTAGTTCAAAACACCCTGAAAATGCAGTTAACCCGCTAAATGAGAAGACAGGGAAATGAATGCTTGGCTCTTGCCTGTAGTGTGACATGTAACCACTACATGGCACGCTTGCCTTACTTTTGACGACTGCCCCACAACCTGCGGCACAGCGGAGGGGGGCCTTTGTGCCTCTACTGCTGTGTCTGGTTGAATGGGATTTAATAATGTTTCTGCCTATATTGTATTCAGGCATAAATTATGAGAGCCCTGAAATGCATTTACAACAGGGACACTGGCAGAATAAACCTTTCCCCTGGTATTTTGAATGGGGAAGAGTGTGTGAACACTGGGGGGAATGTTTATTTAAGAAAACTGGTTTGCCACAGTGGCTCCAGCATTCTTTATGGGGGGACAATGTGTGGTGCTTACATTCACTGTGTGTTTTGTGTAGCACTGTGTGCTTGTACACAAGGCAAGTACAATGGCGAACTCATCCCAATACTGACCGAAGGGCAATGTAGGGCCTTGGCCCACTCAAAATAGCAGCAGAGACAGCATGGCCCTTTGTTCTATAATCAAAGGAGCGACATTGAATTCAGTTTCCCAGGATCCTTCACAATTTCACAACTGGATGTGAAGTCCCGCCCATGGACCCAGTCTCAAATGCCATTGGTCGAAAGTGGCCTATGACCAATGACATCATCTTGTCAATGAAACCAGCGGACAGATGTAGTTCAGTCTCTCTGTGCTAAGCTCCGGCTGGCTGTTAAGGGACATCTGTATTGTGCAGTACTGAAGGAGTTGTCTCCTTTTTGGACTAAGAACAAAGAGACCACGTTTTTCTAACCTCACCATCTGGCCATGGTAGATGTAGCAAATTAGCTTAAAAAGGGAATTATTTATAATTAATTATAACTGGTTATAATTAATAATAAATATTTAGATTAGATCTTAGAATTAACTGTAGCAGAATCGATATTACAATTACTTGATCTGTCCGTCCACTGAGCAGACAATATAATTATTTATCAATTCTAGGAAGATTACTTTCCTGGCCAAGGAACAATAGCCTTCCTACTTATACAGTGCTAGCAGTAGTTTAGCATGTAGCAAGGAGCAACATTCAGTGACTTTGAATTGTGAGCGGAACACAGAGACAATCAATTGTGAATATAAGGGATTTAATAAACGAAACTATAACTAACATACAAACAAACTAAGCAAAACATACATATATAGAATGAAGGAAAGTAAAGAAAGGAGAGAGAGAGAGCAAAGAAGGCAGTATCTCACGTCAGTTAACCACAACCTAAATGAGAATCTTCAGAGGCACAATTCACCTTAAAAGGGGTTCAAACTTAAACGCGCATCTAATCAGTTGTAAATGGTTACTTGCATTGGTTTGTTGCTGAATAAGAGTCTTGATGCGGTAGACGAGGTTCTCGACGATTTCTTTAGGAGTGAGTTGAAGAAGTCCACAGGAAATCCACAAAGTTACTTGAAGGTAAACACTGCCAGAAGGTTAAACTCAAGAGGAGAGTTTTTGGAGTGTGTTGGTCTCAAGAAGAAGAGTTTTTGAGTGATGATTACTCTGCGTTCTGGAGTTTTGATAGTTCATTGCCGCACCCATTTTGTGGGTGGAGTGGCCAATCAGAGGCATGCATTTTGAGCGGGAGAGCCATCCTTTGTCTCCGTTTATGGCCCATTCGCATTTTATTGCTGATCTGGACCGCTATTGCAGCTTTTAATTCAAAACATAGTAAGAATTGTTCGATGCATTTCACGATCACATGGTGTACATTATTGTGTGAGAAATAAAGAGAAGATCATTTTGATACCAAGAAGGTAACCTCCAGACGATATTAAAGCAGAGATACACTCATACACTTGAATATAGGCGTTTAACGTCTAACTAATACAAGTAAAGGGTTTTAACTAAGTTAATATAATAGGGGAATATACATACAACACATGCATATAGCAGATACATTTATAACTGCTTACTATGGCCTAAATAGAGAAAATGTCTTTAGGTGCGTGTGTGACGTGTATTGGAATTACTGGAAACAGACGCTCTGGTGCCTGGCACGGGGGGGGGTCACCCCCCTTTCTGTGGAATGTGTTTGAAGCTTGATGGAGACACTCCAGAGGCGACCTGTTTTAGCATCCTTTTGATAGTGATAAAGACCATCTGCAATTTAGCACCCATATAAATGTAAACGCGGAGGCCAGGTCAGTAATTTATATGCAAATGTCAAAAGGCTAAAAGGGTTTTTTTAAACAAAGTGTAATTAACCATCACTGATCTTACACAGACGTTACATAGAGTAAGATTAACTTAGCTTTGTTCAAGTCTTCTAGTATACTTATAATAACAGGTTCAGTTTCACTGCAAGACAACATTGAATTTATTTTGAAAAATGGAAAGGCGACCAGTTTCCCTTCTCCCTCTTTTTCTGTCGATGTTGAATACCTTCTGCATTCTTCTCCACCACTGGATCCGAAGAATAAAGCAGAGACGCATCTTTTCGCTGATGAGCATAAGACAAGGGACCATCCAGACCATTTCTCCTGACTGCTCAATGCCACAGGAATTCTAATGGACAACCCTACTGAAATCACACAGGATTTCCCAAGTAAGGCTTGATATCTGATATTTTATTCTAAAAGCTGATGTTATGAGTATATTTTGTATGTTAAATTCTGCTCACTGTTTGCTGTTTTGAGTTGGGAGATTTTCATTTTTGGGTGAAGTTTGTTTTGTTGAGTGATCTGAACTAGTAATTCAGTCCCGCTGTTACGAGCGATTACCCTCAATTAAATTGCATGCACCTTTTCTCTCTCTCTCTCTCTGATATTCACTGAGTGAGCGGCGACGCGGTTTATGTCCGACTCAGGCTGGTGAACCAAAATTTTGTTAGTTCCTTTGTGTGTGCGCTCATTTCCACCCTCACGTGGTATCAGCTCCATTTTGGATCTAATCCTCCATTTTGAATCTGATCCACCATTTTGTTTCCTTTGTTACCACATCTAGACACACACACACACACACACACACAAACTAGCATATAGCTCCACTGTTAGTTTAGGATTTCCTTGTTATGTTTTGTTTATATTCAGCTAGTATTGGCTGTGCTCATTACTGCTTGATTATAATAAATCTTGTTATATTATAATGAGAAGTATTCCTGTTTGTTTTTGTTTGAATATTGTGTTGAAGCCAGCCTCTGCCACGTCAAGAACTCCCATGTTACCTCAGCATACTGTTATTTTATTGGTGTTGAAACTAACTGTAATTAGATTACTATTAGATTTGTATTGCAATAATTTAACTAGTTCCTCCCCTTTTCAATTATTTTGATTAATAATTAAATTCTCAACCTTCAGGGTAGATTTTTTATTAGACTCTATCAGTAACATCATTTTTCTCTTGTTAATGAGTTAAATTCTATTATTTAATTAAAATATTAATTAATAATTAATAATAATTAATTATTAATTATTTCTGATATTAAAACTGATCTAAACAACCCGTAGCACCTACAGCAAACGGGAGAAATGGATATGTTTATACAGTCCAATTTCATTCACTGAATGGGGGTTCACCCTTCATTAAACAGCAAGCCCATCTGGCTCATGTGTAGACCTATTTTTATTGTACATTGAGTTATATTACACATTCCCCGAGACCCTTGGTCATGGAGAAAGAGGCAAAAATCAATCAAGACAGACAAAACTTTGAGCGTTCGAGGCATGAAGAACAGCAAACTTGACACGATAGTGAACTCCGATTTATCATGAATACCTTTGCGGGCTTCAGCTGGTCAGAAGACTGCGTTCCTCTGAATGGCGCCGATACAAACCCCAAACGCTCGTCTGTGAGATGCGATACATGTGGGGGGGGAGCGTTTGCTAACCTCGATTCATAGGAGGTGGCACAAAGTCTGTTGTCTATCACCCACGCAAACAAAGCATTGCCTTCACAAACTGGGGGGGGGGGTCGAGGGAATTTCCAAACGGAGCTGGTGAACTCAAATGCATTCCTTAATGCAATGCGCTTGGTTGGACTGCAAAACCATCGTGTGTAGATCCAACAGTTGTCTGAAAGGAGCGACATCCATGCCGCCATCGAATAATGGAGCAGAGATAGCGTGATCCACGAAATGGGTGAAAGAAAAAGAAAAACGAGTTAAAATAACTCGCATCTCCTGATAGAATTACAAGAGAATAATGGCACCGACGAAGCATTCCGCGCATTGGTTCACCATCACATATTCTCTTTTTCCAGCCCCTTTTCCTTGTTCATGTGCATTCTCCCAGAACAACACAGAAAAACACAATAGGGACAAAGGGGCCCATTTTGTTTCCTTATCATTCAATGACGAATTCTCTCATAGATGACGTGCATGGTCTCTCGCACGCATTGTTCATCAGAAAATTCCCGCCGAGCTAGTCCTCAAAGCATGTGCGACGAGACTCATGCTTTCGCTCAGGGGGAGGGCAACAAACACGAGGAGGATTCCTGTGTCCGTTCGCACTCCTATCCTCTCAGACACAAAGCCGAAATCCCAAACGGATCCAGCACACGGACCTCCGAATCTGGAGGTCGTAGAACTGGAACAAGTGAGGATAATGCCTCATGGTGAGAAATTGTGAGCCTTGACAAAGCATCGTTGTCCTCATCAGTCTCTTGTAATGTTTGGAAAAAACACATTGAAATTGCTCTGAAATTTACGCAGTGTCAACGACGTACTTACGTGTTTGCCAATCAAAATGGAAAAAAAATAATCCTTGCTTTGACACGAGTTGCAAAAAACAAACAAAAAAATAGTGGAATTCCTGGTGAAGAACTACACTACCCATGGTCCTGAAGAGAAAAATCCACCAATTACGGTGAAAAAAGTGCACCAAAAGAGCTCTGCAGCTCTACCCACTCCCATGAAACATTGTGAAAGACACAATCGAGTTGCTCTTCCTTCATTCTCAAACTACTTGTATATTAGCATATATGTGAAAATTTAGCAATACAATTTAAATATATTGTTTCTATATTTTTTATTTCAATTGCATCATACGCAATGCTTCAAGGTATTGTAGATTGTACCCTTATGATAGATGTTAAGTACACAGTCCTGTAACTTTTTTGTCTTATTATGTTGGCTTGACAAAGCCAACATACTGAAATCCTATTTAAACTTATTATGTTGGCTTGACAAAGCCAACATACTGGTCTACTATTTCAGCTTATTATTATGTTGGCTTGACAAAGGCAACATACTGATCTACTATTTAAATTTATCATTATTATTATTATTATTATTATTAGGTTGGCTTGAGAAAGACAACATACTGAAATTCTATTTAAACTTACTATAATTATTAGGTTGGCTTGAGAAAGCTAGCATACTGAAATTATATTTAAAATTCTTATTCTTCTTCTTATTATTATTATTATTATGTTGGCTTGAAAAAGCCAACATACCGAAATTCTATTTAAACTTATTATTATTATTATTATTATTATTATTATTATTATTATTATTATTATTAGGTTGGCTTGAGAAAGCCAACATACTTAAATTCTATTTAAGCTTATTATGTTGGCTTGAGAAAGTCAAAATACTGATCTACTACATAAGCTAATTACTGAGAAAGCCAACCTACTGAAATCCTATTTAAACTTATTATTATTATTATTATTATTATTATTATTATTGTTATTCTGAGACTAAAATTTCTGACTCTAACTCCTCCTAGAGCTTTTAAGCTAATAGTGTGCTATATCTTTTCTAACTGATCGGAATTACAATATTCCAGTATCAGACTTCCGAACAGGCCTCGTGTCTCTTTGACTTCCATTCAAGGTATGAAAACTTTTTCCTGTAATAACTCCTTTAGAGGATTCAAGCTACATCCTATAACTCCACCACTCATACTTTCTATCTATCACTCCAACACTTTCTTTTTATATCTTTACATCACTCTTTTTATTTTTTCTTTCATTCTATCACTTTAACACCCTAGCAACTGCATACAACCTAGCAACCATTTAGTGCACCCTAGCAACAAAAAAACCAATTGACTGCCATTCAAAATGGCTTAGATGGATATCTCCTGATCAGAATGTCCTACAGACATGAGAGTTGGCTTGTTTGAATTGGGTGAGCAATCAGTCTTCAAGTATCATCATGGAAACTACTTAGCCATGCCCTAGCAACCATTTAGAGCACCCTAGCAACCAAACCCCTTTGACTTCCATTCTAAAAGGCTGAGTGTGATATCTTCAGATCAGAATGTCCTACAGACATGAGATTTGGCTTGTTTGAATTGGGTGAACAATCAGTCTTCAAGTATCATCATGAAAACTAAATAGCCATGCACTAGCAACCATTTAGAGCACCCTAGCAACCAAACACCATTGACTTCCATTCAAAATCACTAAGATGGGTATCTCAGGATCAGAATGTCGTAGAGACTTCCGGGTTGACTTATTTCAATCAGGATAGCAAGGAGCCTCATTAAGTATCACCTTGGTAACTACCTAGCAACCACATGGGCTTACCCTGGCAACCAAGAAACAAAACACATATCTCTACACCAGAAAATCATAGAGACTTCAGAGATGACTTATTTCACTTAGGATGGCAAGTAGCCATGTTAAGTATCACCTTGGTAACTGCCTAGCAACCAGATGGGGTTACCCTAGCAACCAAGTTACAAATCACATATCTCTTCACCAGAAAATTGTACAGACTTCCGGGTTAAATTATTTCACTCAGGATGGCAAGTAGCCATGTTAAGTATCACCTTGGTAACTACCTAGCAACCAGATTGGGTTACCCTAGCAACCAAGTAACAAATCACATATCTCTGCACCAGAACATCATACAGCCTTCCGGGTTGACTTATTTCACTCAGGATGGCAAGGAGCCTTGAATAGTATCACCTTGGTTATTGCCTAGCAACCAGATGGAGTTACCCTAGCAACCAAATAACAAATTACATATCTCTGCACAAGAATATCATAGAGACTTCTGGGTTGACTTATTTCACTCAGGATGGCAAGGGGCCATATTAAGTATCCCCTTGGTAACTGCCTAGCAACCAGATGGTGTTACCCTAGCAACCAAGTAACAAATCACATGTCTTTGCACCAGAACATCATAGAGACTTCCGGGTTGACTTATTTCACTCATTATGTTAAGGAGCCTTTTGAGTATCACCTTGGTAACTGCCTAGCAACCAGATTTGGTTACCCTAGCAAACAAGTAACATATCTCTGCACCAGAACATTGTAGAGACTTCCGGGTTGACTTATTTCACTCAGGATGGCAAGGAGCCTAGAATAGTATCACCCTGGTATCTGCATAGCAACCAGATGGGGTTACCCTAGCAACTTAGTAATAAATCACATATCTCAGCACCAGAACATTGTAGAGACTTCTGGGTTGACATATTTCACTCAGGTTGGCAAGGAGCCTTGAATAGTATCACCTTGGTAACTGCCTAGCAACCACATGGCGTTACCCTAGCAACCAAGTAACAAATCACATCTCTGCACCAGAACATCATAGAGACTTACGGGTTGACTTATTTCACTCATTATGTTATGGAGCCTTTTGAGTATCACCTTGGTAACTGCCTAGCAACCAGAATGGTTACCCTAGCAGCCGAGTAACAAATCAAATATCTCTGCACCAGAATATCTTAGAGACTTCCGTGTTGACTAATTTCACTCAGGATGGAAAGGAGCATTGAATACTATCACCCTGGTAACTGCATAGCAACCAGTTGTGGTTACCCTAACAACCAAGTAACAAATCACAAATCTCTGCACCAGAATATTGTAGAGCCTTCCGGGTTGAATTATTCACTCAGGATGGCAAGGAGCCATATTAAGTATCACCTTGGTAACTGCCTAGCAACCAAGTAACAAATCACATATCTCTGCACCAGAACATCGTAGAGACTTCCGGGTTGAATTATTCACTCAGGATGGCAAGGAGCCATATTAAGTATCACCTTGGTAACTGCCTAGCAACCAAGTAACAAATCACATATCTCTGCACCAGAACATCGTAGAGACTTCCGGTTTGACTTATTTCACTCAGGATGGCAAGGAACCATGTTAAGTATCACCTTGGTAACTGCCTAGCAACCATACTGGGTTAGCCTAGCAACCAATTAACAAATCACATATTTCTTTACCAGAAAATCTTAGAGACTTCTGGGTTGACTTATTTCACTCAGGATGGCAAGGAGCCTTGAATAGTATTACCCTAGTAACTGCTTAGCAACCAGATGGAGTTACCCTAACAACCAAGTAACAAATCACATATCTCTGCACCAGAACATCGTAGAGACTTCCGGGTTGACTTATTTCATTCAGGATGGCAAGGAGCCTTTTGAGTATCACCTTGGTTACTGCCTAGCAACCAGATGGGGTTACCCTAGCAACCAAGTTACAAATCACATATCTCTGCACCAGAACATCGTAGAGACTTCCACGTTGACATATTTCACTCAAGATGGCAAGGAGCCATGTTAAGTATCACCTTTATAACTGCCTAGCAACCAGATGGGGTTACACTAGCAACAAAGTAACAAATCACATATCGCTGCACCAGAATACCGTAGAGACTTCCGGGTTGACTTATTTCACTCAGGATGGCAAGGAGGCTTGATAAGTATCACCCTGGCAACTGCTTAGCAACCAGATGAGGTTACCCTACCAACCAAGTAACAAATCACATATCTCTGCACCAGAACATCGTAGAGACTTCCGGGTTGACTTATTTCACTCAGGATGGCACGGAGCCATATTAAGTATCAACTTGGTAACTGCCTAGCAACAAGATGGGGTTACCCTAGCAACCATGTAACCCATCACATATCTCTGCACCAGAACATCATAGAGATTTCTGGTTTCATTCATTTGACTCAGGGTAGCAAGGAGCCTTTTCAGTATCACTTTGGTTTCACCTAACAACTAAATGGTGTTACCCTAGCAACAAATTTGCCATTCAGAAAAACAAGCAAGGGGTTGGATACATAGGACTTCTTGCAGCTGGCTGTTTATCTGTATGATTTTCCTTCTGTCTGTCTGACTGTAAGACCTTCAAACTTCCAACTCTTCTAACTATTTTAGACTTTCAGACAAGGCTTTTTCAAGCCAACATAAAGTTTGTGTTCAAACTTTTCTATCTAGTTATTATTATTATTATTATTATTATTATTATTATTATTATTATGAGCCAAACTTTAAACTATATCTCCTCCTAGAGCTTTAAAGCTACAACAACCAAACTAGGGTCAGACCTTCAGACTGGTCTGACTCTGGCTGCTATATCTTTTCTAACTGATCGGACTTCTGGTATTCCCGTATCAGACTTCCGAACAGGACTGATTTTAAGTTGACTCCCATTCAAGGTGTGAAAACTTTTCCCTGTATTAACTCCTTTAGAGGATTCAATCTACTTACTATCACTCTACCACACATACTTTCTATCACTCCATCACTCTCTTTTCTATCTTTCCATCACTCTTTTTATTCCTTCTTTCACTCCATCACTTTAACACCCTAGCAACTGCATGCAACCTAGCAACCATTTATTGCACCCTAGCAACCGAAACCCATTGACTGCCATTCAAAATGGCTTAGAGGACATCTCAGATCAGAATGTCCTACAGACATGAGAGTTGGCTTGTTTGAATTGGGTGAGCAATCAGTCTTCAAATATCATCATGGAGACTACTTAGCCACGCCCTAGCAACCATTTAGAGCACCCTAGCAACCAAACCCCATTGCTTCTATTTAAAATCACTTAGATGGGTATCTCTGCACCAGAAACTCGTAGACACTTCCGGGTTGACTTATTTCACTCAGGATAGCAAGGAGCCTCATTAAGTAACACTCTGGTAACTGCCTAGCAACCACATGGGCTTAACATAGCAACCAAGTAACAAATCATATATCTCTGCACCAGAACATCGTAGAGACTTCCAGGTTCACTTATTTCACTCAGGATGGCAAGGAGCCTTGATAAGTATCACCCTAGTAACTGCTTAGCAACCAGATGGGGTTACCCTAGAAACCAAGTAACAAATCACATATCTCTGCACTAGAACATCATAGACGCCTCCGGGTTGACTTATTTCACTCAGGATGGCAAGTAGCCTTGATAAGTATCACCCTGGTAACTGCCTAGAAACCAGATGGGGTTCCCCTAGCAACTACCTCACAAATCACATATCTCTGACCCAGAACATCATAGAGACTTCCAGTTTGACTTATTTCACACAGGACGGCAATGAGTCTTGGTAAGTATCACCATGGTAACTGCTTAGCAACCAGATGGGCTTTCACTAGCAACCAAGTAACAAATCACATATCTCTGCACCAGAACATCGAAGAGACTTCCGGGTTGACTTATTTAACTCGGGATGGCAAGGAGCCATGTTAAGTATCACCTTGGTAACTTCATAGCATCCAGATGGGGTTATCCTAGCAACCAAGTAACAAATCACATATCTCTGCACCAGAAACTCGTACAGACATCCGGGTTGACTTATTTCACTCAGGATAGCAAGGAGCCTCATTAAGTAACACTCTGGTAACTGCCTAGCAACTAGATGGAGTTACCCTAGCAACCAAATAACAAATCACACATCTCTGCACCAGAACATCGTAGAGACTTTGGATTTTTTTCATTTGACTCAGGGTAGCAAGGAGACTTTTGAGTATCACCTTGGTAACTTCCTGAAACCAGATGAGGTTACCCTAGCAACCAAGTAACAAATCACATATATCTGCACCAGAACATCTTACAGACTTCTGGTTTCGTTCATTTAACTCAGGGTAGCAATGAGCCTTTTGAATATCACCTTGGTAACTGCCTAGCAACCAAATGATCTATCTATCTATCTATCTATCTATCTATCTATCTGAAAGACTGGATGGTCTTATTATCTTTAAACTTTGAACTTTTAAAACTAGTACTTAAACTTGTAACTACTTCAAACTTAACCTTCAAACTTCAAGCTTTTATAGCTACTTCAAACTTTCAGGCTAGGCTTTCTCAAGCCAACATCAAAGTTTGTCTTGATGAACTTTTTTTTTCTAATTCTTCTTCTTCTTCTGAGCCAAAATTTAAACTGTATCTCCATCTAGAGCTTTAAAGCTACAACCACCAAACTCGGGTCAGACCTTCAGACTGGTCTGACTCGGTTTGCTATATCTTTTCTAACTGATCGGACTTCTGGTATTCCCATATCGGACTTCCGAACAGGACTGATTTTAAATTGACTCCCATTCAAGGTGTGAAAATGTTTCCCTGTAGTAACTCCTTTAGAGGATTCAATCTACTTACTATCACTCCACCACTCATACTTTCTATTTATCACTCCATCACACTCTTTTCTATCTTTCCATCACTCCACTCTTTTTATTCTTTCTTTCACTCCATCACTTTAACACCCTAGCAACTGCATACAACCTAGCAACCATTTAGTGCACCCTAGCAACCAAAACCCATTGACTGCCATTCAAAATGGCTTAGATGGATATCTCCTAATCAGAATGTCCTACAGACATGAGAGTTGGCTTGTTTGAATTGGGTGAGCAATCAGTCTTCAAGTATCATCATGGTAACTGCTTAGTCATGCCCTAACAACCATTTAGAGCACCCTAGCAACCAAACCCTATTGACTTCCATTTAAAATCTCTTAGATGGGTATATCAGGATCAGAATGTCATAGAGACTTCATTGTTGGCTTGTATGACTCAGAAGAGCAAGCAGGCTTCTTGGGATCACACTGGCAACTGCCTAGAAACAACATGAGCTTACCCTAGCAACCAAGTAACAAATCACATATCTCTGCACCAGAACAATGTAGAGACTTCCGGGTTGACTTATTTCACTCAGGATAGCAAGGAGCCTCATTAAGTATCACCTTGGTAACTCCCTAGCAACCACATAGGCTTACTCTAGCAACCAAGAAACAAAACACATATCTCAGCACCAGAACATTGTAGAGATTTCAGGGTTGACTAATTTCACTCAGGATGTCAAGGAGCCTTGTTAAGTATCACCTTGGTAACTGTCTAGCAACCAGATGGGGTTACCCTAGCAACCAAGTAACAAATCACATATCTCTACAAAAGAACATCTTACAGACTTCTGGTTTCGTTCATTTAACTCAGGGTAGCAATGAGCCTTTTGAATATCACCTTGGTAACTGCCTAGCAACCAAATGATCTATCTATCTATCTATCTGTCTATCTATCTATCTATCTGATAGACTGAATGGTCTTATTATCTTTAAACTTTGAACTCTTAAAACTAGTACTTAAACTTGTAACTACTTCAAACTTAACCTTCAAACTTCAAGCTTTTACAGCTACTTCAAACTTTCAGGCTAGGCTTTCTCAAGCCAACATCAAAGTTTGTCTTGATGAACTTTTTTTTTCTAATTCTTCTTCTTCTTCTGAGCCAAAATTTAAACTGTATCTCCATCTAGAGCTTTAAAAACTACAACCACCAAACTTGGGTCAGACCTTCAAACTGGTCTGACTCAGGTTGCTATATCTTTTCTAACTGATCGGACTTCCGGTATTCCCATATCGGACTTCCGAACAGGACTGATTTTAAATTGACTCCCATTCAAGGTGTGAAAATTTTTCCCTGTAGTAACTCTTTTAGAGGATTCAATCTACTTACTATCACTCCACCACTCATACTTTCTATCTATCACTCCATCACACTCTTTTCTATCTTTCCATCACTCCACTCTTTTTATTCTTTCTTTCACTCCATCACTTTAACACCCTAGCAACTGCATACAACCTAGCAACCATTTAGTGCACCCTAGCAACCAAAACCCATTGACTGCCATTCAAAATGGCTTAGATGGATATCTCCTGATCAGAATGTCCTACAGACATGAGAGTTGGCTTGTTTGAATTGGGTGAGCAATCAGTCTTCAAGTATCATCATGGAAACTGCTTAGCCACGCCCTAACAACCATTTAGAGCACCCTAGCAACCAAACCCCATTGACTTCCATTTAAAATCTCTTAGATGGGTATATCAGGATCAGAATGTCATAGAGACTTCATTGTTGGCTTGTATGACTCAGAAGAGCAAGCAGGCTTCTTGGGATCACACTGGCAACTGCCTAGAAACAACATGGGCTTACCCTATCAACCAAGTAACAAATCACATATCTCTGCACCAGAAAATTGTAGAGATTTCAGGGTTGACTAATTTCACTCAGGATGTCAAGGAGCCTTGTTAAGTATCACCTTGATAACTGTCTCTCAACCAGATGGGGTTACCCTAGCAACCAAGTAACAAAACACATATCTGTGCACCAGAGTATCGTAGAGACTTCCAGGTTGACTTATTTCATTCAGGATGGCAAGGAGGCTTGATAAGTATCACCCTGGTAACTATATAGCAACCAGATGGGGTTACCCTAGCAACCAAGTAACAAAACACATATCTGTGCACCAGAGTATCGTAGAGACTTCCAGGTTGACTTATTTCACTCAGGATGGCAAGGAGCCTTGATAAGTATCACCCTGGTAACTGCATAGCAACCAGATGGGGTTACCCTAGCAACCAAGTAACAAATCACATATCTCTGCACCAGAACATCATAAATACTTCAGGTTTCTTTCATTTGATTCAGGGTAGCAAGGAGCCTTTTGAGTATCACCTTGGTAACTTCCTAGCAACCAGATGGGGTTACCCTAGCAACCAAGTAACAAATCCCATATCTCTGCACCAGAACATCGTAGAGACTTCCGGTTTCATTCATTTGACTCATGCTAGCAAGTAGCCTTTTGAGTATCACCTTGGTAACTGCCTAGCAATCAGATGGGGTTACCCTAGCAACCAAGTAACAAATCACATATCTCTGCACCAGAACATTGTAGACACTTCCAGTTGCATTAATTAGACTGTGGATAGCAAGAAGCCTTTTGAGTAGCACCGCGGTAACTGCCTAGTAACCAGATGGGGTTTCTTTAGCAACCAAGTAACAAATCGCATATCTCTGCACCAGAACATCATAGAGACATCTGGTATCTTTCATTGGACTCAGGGTAGCAAGGAGCCTTTTGAGTATCACCTTGGTAACTGCCTAGCAACCAAATTATCTATCTATCTATCTATCTGTCTGTCTATCTATCTGATAGACTAAATGGTCTTATAATCTTTAAACTTTTAAAACTACTACTTAAACTTGTAACTATTTCAAACTTAAAACCTTCAAACTTCAAGCTTTTACAACTACTTCAAACTTTCAGGCTAAGCTTTCTCAAGCCAACATCAAAGTTTGTCTTGACTAACTTTTTTATCTAGTTTTTAAATACTTTTTTTTTTTTTTTTGCTTCAAATCAAATTTTTTAATGTTTTGATTCACCTCGGAGCTGGTTGGTTTAGTTCATGACTTAAAACTCTTTTATGAAGGATTTTATATAATCCCTGAGGAAAAATGGATGGGAAAAATACTTCTGTAACCAAGATGGATGAAAAATTGGCCAGGCACTTTTGCACTCTATTGATAATATCTGTGACATCCTGTTGATTAAACCAGAAAATTTGTTATCCCTCATTTTGTAAAAACTAGCAAAAATGGTGTTTAAAAACAATAAAATTCTATGGTGTAAAAGAAAGTTGTCTAAATTATCTTTTTGAAAAGGAAATACTTTTTTAGGTGGATGAACATCTGGTTATGTGTCACTGCTATAAGTCACACAAGTGAAGTAGGCTTCAGGTAAACAGTCCTTGCTGATATCCTTACTCGTATCATGCAAAAGTTATCAGGTTTACCGGCTCTGCATGACCATTACATGAGATTGGACAGCCTAGGTTAGTAAGTGATTTTATCTAGCAAGTCTCATGTTAACATCAATAATCTTGTGGGTATACTTTCGAAACTGTGTATTTTAATATATTTGCCCCATAGACTTCTCTAGTAAGTGCATTGTAAACACAAATTTTACTTGTATTTACAAACCAAGGGATGGGACTCTTTGTGAACTTTTGATCCTAGAATATTCCTTTAAAAATGTTCTCCAGTGTCATCAGACTATTAAACCTTTTTGGGGTCTTACTGGAACCTTCATTTTTTTTATATATAAAAAAAGATTCTGATCTCAGATCAGTTTTTTTGTGCTTATCTTAAATGGAAAACATTGGATATTCTTATTATGAGAAGAATATTCAGAGATCAGTAGGTGGGTTTGGTAAAAAGAAGCATCTAAAAATAACTTGTTTTATTTATGTAATGTGAAGGCTGTACATGAAAAAATCCATGAAAATAAATTTTTATGTCACAACCTGTTATAGAGTAGCATTTATTTATTCACAAATTTAGTCCAAATTGCGTTATAAAATATTTAACCTTAGAATAAGTGCATAAACTGTGAGATCCACAGAACAGACGAGTCAGATATATGGCCATTTCAGGTATCCATAAAAACTGAATATTCAAATGAGGGAACATTAGAATATTAAATCTTGCCATTAGAGGTCATCATTTGGATCAGCAAACAATTTTTCAGGGGGTGAGACTTATGTTGTAGCAGACACGTTTAGCAACACGCTGCCCAAAACATCCCTGCTGTGACATCCTGTCGCTCATTGACCAATTGCACACCCATAAAAGTGCCAGCAGGTATTATCAAGCAAATCCCTTATGGGAAAATACCTGTGCAGAATCTGAATATAAATTATATGATATTGTACCTCTCTCATTTTCTTTCTGCTCTCTCTCTCTCACCTTATTACCGAATTACAGAGATCTGAAAGAGAGAAAGGAGGGGGTAAGGTGATGATGGATTCTTTGCGGATGACACAGAAAAGCATTATGAAGCCCCCGTTTGTCAGGCCAACATTAAGGGCTAATTTTGAAAATCTAGCATGCAGTCAATTTCCTGCGGCCCGAGGGTGAAAGGTACTGCGGTGACAGGAGGTCTAATTTCACACTCCTTATTTACCTCTATGCATCATTTCTGAGTGCCGCGCTGACACCCCGACGTCCGCTTTAAAAATGACACCGCATGCCCGGATATTAACAATGACACCCTGCATCTGCACGTGTGTGTGAGTGTGTCAAGAATATAAAGGTAAATCCGGCGAATCTATCATTTTAATAATGGTGAGCAAGGTTAATATCGTTTACCTAACACAGATGAGCAGCGATGATGTGTGTGTTGTGTAGATGTCATTTTAAACACACTATGCTACACTAACATACTTCATGCTACCGTTCGACACACATGGCTGCTCTGATGGCTGTTTGTTGTGTTGCATGTAGCAGAAAAATCAAAGTATTAATGCTATTGTGTGCCAGTAACCATCTGTCAAAGCTGTTTGGAGATGAGTGTGAGATTACCCAGAATAAACAGGAAAATGCTGGAGTGCCGGTGAGACCCTCAGGCGAAAAAACTTGAAGGAGAGAAAGAGCACAAATGCATCGTGAGGGGACATCAAAGCCATTGTGATTCAAGTAGCGTCAGATGCTATCATTTGTAACCTGCGCTAACGACAGCGAAACGTGTGGCATTATAACACACAGACACAATGATGACCTTAGTGATTATGATGAGGAGGAAGATGCAGTATTTTATGTGTCTGTGGAACCAAAAAATGAGACAAACTTTTCTAGCTTTGAGATGCTAGCGGTGTCAGAGAGACATTTAGCACGTCCCGGGCAGTAGCGACTGTGTAAGTATGAGCAGTTCCTGAGGTAGCGAATCTGTATAAATTTACCGTGAAGTCTCTGAAAGTGCTATTCAAGTGGAAATTTTCTCTTTAAACCCTCGTTTGAAGCTTCACAGGCGAGAGAGTGCAAACTAACAAACTGCTGCCGCTGTGAACAGAAAAACATATCTGTGGGGGAAAAAAAACAGCTTTACTCACTCAAAGAACCGCACAATTTTTTTTTTTTTTCTCTAATCTTTAACCTGATTTCAGTGCTTCTAGTGCTGTATAATTCAGTTTAGCTGAGAGGTTACAGTATTTAAACACTGAGATTAAAGAGAAAATGAAAAAATTAAAATTCTGTCATCATTTACTCACACAATCATGTTGTACCAAACCATATGACTTTCTTCTGTTGAACACAAATGGAGATGTTTAGAAGAATGTCCAAGCTGCTCTTTTCCAAACAATGAAAGTGTATGGTCATTTATACTGTTAAACTCCAAAAAGGAAAAAAAAAGTATCATAAATGTATTCCACATGACTCATACACTATATATTCCAAGTCTTGGCTTTGTGTGAGGAACAGACCCAAATTTATGTCACTATTCAATGAAGCTCTGAAATGTCATTCGCCAGAATAAACTGCAATCTGGACCAGACTTTATGCTCTTTGTCAAAAGAAGTCTGACTACACAAGACGACACCCTGAGAGACAAAGAGTTTGTTATTGTGAACGTGTGCAGATAATTAACCTCCTTCCATTGTAAGAGCATCAATCTAGCCACAATTTTTAAATTGAAGATTTGAAATAATTTACAGCTCAATTACACTTTTTTGTGTGTAATAATTATTATAAATGCTTTAACAAAAGTGCAAGCTTTACATTTCTGCTTTCAAACCCTCCAGAATGCTTGCCCCATAAACCTCCATTGTAAGTGCATTATTGCAGCTGTGATTCTCAGAAGGACAATTTAAACAACTTTGCAGCTCACATAACACATGTTTGACCTTTATCAAAAATAAAACCGTCACATTTCTGCTTTAAAACACTTCGGAACACTTGTCCCATAGATTTTTGTTATAAGTGTATTACTGTAGGCGCGGTTCTCAAAAAGATGATTCAAACAATTTTACAGCTCAAATAACACACATGTTTGTACAGTAGAATTACTATAAGTGCTTTAACAAAAGTACAAGCTTCCCATTTCTGCTTTTTAACCTTAGGGTTGTCCCATTCACTTATTGTAAGTGCATTACCGTAGCCACAATTTTTGTTTATTTTTACAAACGCACATTTTTGTACATACTAATCTATGTTAATGCTTTAACAAAAGCAAAAGCTTCCAATTTCTACTTTCAGTCCCTTTAGAATGCTGGCCCCATAGACTGCCATTGTAAGTGCATTACTATACCTGCAATTCTCAAAAGGGCAATTTAAATAACTTTACATTTCAAATAACAAACATTTCTCTATGTAATAATATTATAATAATTAATATAAACACTTTAACACAAGTACAAGCTTCACATTTCTGCTTTCAAACCATCTGGAATGCTTGCCCCATTGAATGCATTACTATAGCCGTGACTTTCAAAACGCGATTTAAACAACTTTACATCTCAAATAACAATTTTTTTTATATACTGAAATAATTAATTATATATGCTTTAACAAAGCTACAAGCTTTGCATTTCTGCTTTCAAACCCTTCAGAGCCTTGCCCAACAGACTTCCTTTGTAGTTCAGTGGCGACTTTACAGCTCAAATAACATATTTTTGTACTTAATAATTAATATAAATGCTTTAATAAAAGTACAAGCTTCAAATTTCTGCTTTCAAACCTTCTGAATGCTTGCCCTATAGACTTCCATTGTAAGTGCAAGTGCATTATTGTAGCCATGATTCTCAAAAAGGTGATTTAAATATCATTACAGCTCAAATAACAAACATTTTTGTACGGAAGAATAAAACAACAATACAAGCTTCACACTTTTGCTTTTAAACCCTCCCCAATGCTTGCCCCATAGACATCCACTGTAAGTGCATTACAGCAGCTGCAGTTTTCAAAAGGACGATTTAAACAACTTTACAGCTCAAATAACACATTTTTGTACAGTAGAACTAATATAAGTGCTTTAACAAAAGTACAAGCTTCACATTTTTGCTTTTTAACCTTAAAGTTGTCCCATACACTTATTGTAAGTGCATTACCATAGCCACAATTTTTGTTTATTTTTACAAACTGAAGGACATGTTGAAATATTTTTTTATTTTAATCCACTGCATGTCACGGATACTTTCAATAGAGCTTACTTGTATTGGACATTCAATTAAAGAGTGTTGATCAGGCCCTGTTTGAGCACGCTCAGTCCCAGTGGTAGGCTGACATGGCGACATGAAAGTCAACTCTACTGTACAGTGCTACACCCTTTAATTTGATGTCCATATCTACATATTAAATTCACTTCTTACTGTATTCGTTTATAAATAATGATTTAATTTGGAAACACACCTCTTGGGTATGACTTAAAGCAGAATATTTAATCATATTTGTGCAAATGAAAGACATGTTTAAAATGTGTTTTAATGAGTTTGTAGGTTTTTACACTCGCAAAGTTCATAATTACTGCATTATTTGGCTGAAGCACCGTGACTGACACGTTATTCTCAGATGGGAGGCATCCAAACCACAGGACTCTGAAATTAAACATGAATGAGAAAGAGGTAAAGTCGTAACAGACAGCAGTGGTCCAGATGATGGGGAAGACAGCTTTGGTTTCCTTGGCAACAAATTTATTTATGGTTGCCTGAGATGACATGTGGTAATGTACCATACCTGCTGATGGGGGGGGGGGGTCTTCAGTTTCAGCCTCAGTTGACAATTAAGACCTGGGCGAATGTAGCCGCGGGTTAATACTGCTCATTAAAAGAACTAGGTCATTAGCAGGGAATCAGGGCTCTTAAGGCAGCACGGGGAGGTGGGGGGTGAAATCTGCTTCTGCATGAACACGACTCTTACATTAATTAACCTCCCTTTTCCTGGTTGAAGAAAAAAGCCTGTTATCATATATTCACATGGCTGTACACCAATTAATTGTGAAGAAAAAAGACGGTAGTTTACCGTCATCCCAGTGGTCGCCTCTGTCTGCCCGTGCACCAGATCCATTATTACAAGGAAGGAGAGAAGACATGGAAAAAAGTCTAATGTGTGTGATGAGTCAAATGAGGATCGGGGGGTAGCACGGGAATAAAAGGCTCGGAAATGAAAGTAAATAATCTTGGCTAATACCTCACCTTAGGAGAACAGGCACGGCTCCAGCCAATTAGAGCACTTTAGAAACACCTTCGCCAATGTTATACACACACACACACACATACCTCTGGCCTTCAGTACAAAGTGTTAGAGAGGAAGGCCACACACACACACACACTCCCACACACACACTAGCCTCAGGAGACAGGGCTCAGTGAAGACAACGATGTGTCTCACCGAGAAACAACATCACAGACAGATAGAGGGCCCAATCATCACTGTGTTACAGTTAGAGAGATGAGCAAAAAAGTGTGGAAACCCAGGAGTGCCATTTACAAAAGAATGAAGGAATACATTATCAATCTATTAATTTGAAAATAAAAATGTGAATAAATATACGAATTTACAAATGGACAAATAAATAGACAAATTTAAATGTGAATAAACCAATTTAAAAAATGGACAAATAAATAGGCACATTTACATGTGTTTATTTTATTCATGTGTTAAAATGTACTTATAATTAGCAATAAAACAGCACATTAATAAGTCATTTTTAAACTGCATTTTAAAAAGCATTTGGCAATTGCTTTTCTTCATCCATTTGCCAGTTGCTTTTCTTTATTGTTTAACTGTTCCTTTTCTTTTACCATTTGTCAATCCATACCAGCTGAAGCCCAAGAGTGCCAGTTAAAAAAGAATGAAGGAATAAATTATCAATCTATTAATTTGAAAATAAAAACGTGAATAAATAAATAAATTTATAAATGGAAAAATAAAAAGACATATTTAAATGTGTTTATTTAATTCATGTTTAAAAATGGCATTATATTTAACAATAAAATTGTGCACTAATAAATAATATGTATTTCATGTTTAAAATGTCATTAAATGTAGCAATAAATGAGTACATTAATGAGTCTTTTAAATGCACTTTTTAATGCACTTTAAAAGCACTTTTTAAATTGCATTTTAAAAAGGTATTTGGCAATTGCTTTTCTTAAATAATTTGCCAATGGCTTTTCTTTTTCATTTTGCTTTTCATTTTCTTTATCCTTTTTCTTTTCTTCCTCCAATTGTGAATCGAGCTAAAAAAAATGCCATTGGACTGTTGACTCGTGAGAGCAACCAATGAACTTTCGATTCAGTTATAAGATACATCCCCTCTTCCACATGCCACTCAAAATGGATGTAAGATGGCCTGTCATTGGATGATGGTACAAGCAGTTTACGTGATATTATTGGATCTGCGAATCCCATGCATAAAAAACGGATGCAAAGTGTAGTGGAACACCAGACGCACCAGAGGACCAACCCCAAATAAGGACAAATACCAGTAGTGCCTTTTCTTGGGTGTTTACTGCAAGCATAAAATGGGACAGCTTTACAACAAATGTCTTTGTTCTTGTTTCACAATCTCTCTTCAGAATGTTTCACGCAGACTCCTATTACAAGTTTTGTTTTCTTCACAGTATCTTAAATTGTTCCACTTAATAAAATGCATAACCCCAAAGGTATATTTTTATATAGAATTAACAAGATTTATGAATACTGAAAATTAATAAAACAATAATAAAACAAAATGAACACAATAACTCATACCTGCAAGCATAAAATGGGACAGCTTTACAACAAATGTCTTTGTTCTTGTTTCACAATCTGTAAATACATCATTTAGTTAGTACATTGTCCCATCTTCTCATATGCAGGCAACTTACAATACTAAAGTCACAATTCACAGTTTCAATTTCTTTACTTTAACCATATAGTCATGAACTACATTACCCAAAATGCACCGTGGATTACTGGCGCGCATTTCACTCTTTGAGCGATGAATTAACCACTAATTTTACCACAACGAAATGAAATAAAACTCAAATTAACATTAACAAGCCTCTTCATTCTTATGAAAATGAACATAGGACATAAATTGATACGTCAGAAGTACCGTTCATAGAAATACCATCGCACGTTTAAAGCGATACAATTTATGTCAAGTGTTAAACATGTACAACCTTTAATTTTACACACAACCGGGTCAACAACAGTATTACCAAAGTATTTTGTTCTGATTTCATTGTAACTTCTATTTAATATACTCTAGGAACATGTTCGAATTTTCCATTGACAGAGATGCAAACCTCTCTTCAGAATGTTTCACGCAGACTGAAAAGTGCAGCACCAGGGGAATATACCATTGACCAAGGTGGGGGTGTTCCACATCGGCAACACAAAAGAACATAAACATTTCTCTAAACAAATACATGCAGTACAAGGAAGTAGTGCGATATAATGTGTGATAAACACCGAGATTAAATGCTGTGTAAAACAGTCGCAATTTCCATTCTGCATAAGTTTTATATATACTCCTAACTCCTCCCCTATAATGAAATGATGGACCATCCCGTAGTCTTCCTGCACCTGGCTAAGAACCAAAGTTTTTCTTAAACAAAGTGACAAAATAAAGTTTGATGAATTATAACACTTTTTACATCATTACAAAAGCATATCAGAAGTTAATGGTGGCTCGTTCAATGTTGCTGTGAAATGCTGAACGCGGCCTTACCTGAGCGTGCACAGTGATATGTGTCCAGGATGGGAGCTGGTAATCGTGATACTGTCAACAGAACCAGCCTCCCGACCCACACCCCGAAACTGAAACGTGCGACAGAGGTGAGCAAGGGCAACGTCTTGAGTCGCTGAAGAAAGCCGATGGACTTTTCAGAACTTATACTTTAGAAAATGCACTTCCCCTTTCAGTTATATCACATTCATTTTAAAAACACTGTATGATCATCTTTAAATATTTTAGTAAAATAATAGCCTTTGTATGATCGAGAAAAGGCGGACTCTCGGAATGATGGTCATCTAATGATACAGAGAAGGCAAGCGAGCACACTTTTGTGGAACAAATGGTAGTGTTTAAACTAATGTTGTGTATTACTTTTGTAATTTGTAAGTGTCTTTTTCAATGAAAATGAATATATATATATATATATATATATATATATATATTCCACACCAACCTGCTGTTTATATCTGTTTATAATGTCGCAAATAAAGTTTGTGCTTAAACTTTTGTTGTGCTCATCTTCATAAAGATGTTTATTGACTGACAGTAGCTATACACACAGTAAATACACAGTGTACACATTCTTTTATCACATTCCTCTTTTACAATTGTAATTTGGGTCTTATGGATTTAACATTTTGAATTTTGAATGAAATTACATTTGAATTGTACCTGAATCGATTATGTTATAGGCAAAATGTAACTGACACAATGTCAAAGATGTTTGAGGTAAAATGTCCAAGATTTAGGCCAGATATTTTCAGAGAAAAAAAAAAAAGCAATAACCAACAAGTGTTTTATCCATTCACTGCTAGAATTGTGTGAAATGAAACAGTCACTTAACTTTTACTGAAAAAAATAAAAAATAAAAAAATAATTAACATCTGGTTGTGTAAATGAAAGATAACACTTTACACTTTAGAAGCAGAAACAGTTTAGCAAAGTTTCATCGTGTCCCAGTGCTTATGGTTGATGATCTCACAGTGCACAGAAGGTACAGTATATGGGCTTTGTTCGCAAATATGGCAGAGAGAGCAGTCATACAGTAATGAAACCGGTGAATAGCTGTATGGTCAGGCAGTGCAGAGAAGCAATTCCTTTAGTAACCTCTGTGAAGTTGGCACCCCATATAATTAAGTCATTACCAAATCTATACCATTCGTTTGTGCTGATTTGTGCCGCAAAAATGAATGTTTGTGCTGGTTCGGTGTTTGAGATTTTAGACATTATTGTTCCCTATCTGTCACTCACTCGACGTTGGTGTCGATGTGGTGACACTAGGGGTCACTCTTGGAAGCCCAAGACACCTCTGTTCTTTGATAAAAGGCCAATGAAAATTGGCGAATGGTATTTGCATGCCACTCCCCCGGACATACGGGTATAAAAGGAGCTGGTATGCAACCACTCATTCAGATTTTCTCTTCGGAGCTGAACGGTCATGCTCATTGAGCTGAATACTACTGTTCATTCACCTCTGCTGGATCTGAAGACGCGTCTTTTTAAAGATGCTTTTCCGATTGTGTGTTATTCCTGGTTGCACTCGTTATCTCTCGCCTTCTGACGGTCACGATCACTGTCTTTCGTGTCTGGGCACTGCTCACGCGGAGACAGCATTCGTGGATTGTCATGTTCTCATTGCGAGAATATGTCCATGGCAACGTTGCGGTCGCGGCTCGCCTTCGTAAGAAAGCGAGCCACCCCAGAGGCTCCCGCCTCGGTAATTTTACCCACGGGTATGAGGCCAGCACGGCTAGCACTGGGGCGATTTGGGGACCCCAATGGGACCGCCTCCACCGGGTATCCCCCCGCGGACCTCCCATTCCCCAGCACGCTCGTCTGCCCCGATCGGGCTTCCGGGTGAGTCCGCCGGCTCGTCTCACGGCGAGTTCAACCTCTTATTCGGAGCCCGCGAAAGTGATGAGCTCTCGAGCAGAGCATCGGAGAGTGGGCTCGTCCAGTCGGAAGCCTCAGCTGGGCTCCTCCCTTCGGGGTCGATTGCCCAGTCACAGGCTGACGCGGAGATGACGACATGCTTTCCCGGGCAGCCGCGAGCGTCAGCTAGAGTGGATCTCACTGCTCTTCCCTGAACCCTCGCGGCTCGGTGATTAGTTCCTGGGCTCGCGGCGCCGCTCAAAGCCATGCCCCGCCCCCGTTCCTTTCTTCCCGGAAGTGTATGAAGAGCTGACAAGGTCGTGGGAGGCACTTTTTACTGCCCGGTCCCGATCTTTTCAGCTTCCCCGCTCTCACTACCCTCGATGGTGGGGCGGCCAAGGGCTATTCGGCAATCCCCCGATGGATAAAGGCAATCGCGGTGCACCTATGCCCGCAGAGCACCGCCACCTGGCACGGGTGCCCAAAGCCCCCATCCAAGGCCTGTAGGTTTACGTCGTCTCTGACGGGCAAGGCCTAAAGTGCCGCTGGACAAGCCGCCTCCGCCCTGCACGCCATGGCTCTCCTGCAAGTCCGCCAAGGCGCTAAAGGAACTGCACGAGGGTAGTTCCACCCCGGGATTGATGCAGGAACTGCATTTGGTGACCGACCTCACTCTCCAAGCGACGGAGGTCACGGCGCGGTCTCTCGGGCGGACGATGGCCACACTAGTGGTCCAGGAGCACCACCTTTGGCTCAACCTGGTCGAGATGGGTGAGGCCGACAGGACACGATTCCTTGCTGCCCCTATTTCCCAGGCGGGCCTATTCGGCGACACCATCGAGGACTTTGCCCAGCAGTTTTCGATGGTAGAGCAGTAGATGGATTCTAGCCGGCATATCCTGCCCCGGCGCGGCTCAAGATCCTGCACCCCATCTACTCATCGCCAAGAGCGTCCCCCTGCGGTGACTGCACCGGCTCCGCCGCAGCCCACCCCTTCGGACCGGCCCTGGCGTGGAGCCCACCGCAGGAAGCAGACGCCACCCGTCTCGCGGCCGCCCAGAACCTGTGAAAGGCTTCAAAGTGCCCTTGAGACAGGCGACTCAGGGACAATGAAACCCTCTGCTCTGGAGCTGGTAAGCAGATCTCCATCTTTTTGTTACCTTCTTGCATTTAATTGTGCTGCATGCCCAAGTGGCTGCAGTACTCAAGAGCTCAGCAAGAGCGGTTTCCTTGTTCCCTGGGTCACATATCCAGTGTGTATGGCCGTCATCACGACCACCGTCCACCACTCTATTTGGTAGGTTTGGTGCTCCAGCGGCGGTCTCCCGCCCCTGAGCGCCCAGCTGTGGCACAAATCCGCCCCCAATGTGACAGTCTCCACAGGTCACGAGAACAGGCCTCTTCCTCCCCCATCCCAGGCTGTTCCGGGGGTGGTCACAAGGAGCCATGTAAGTGCTTCGATGTCCTTAGACTCAGCACGGCCACGACATGGTGTGGCACCTCGAACTCCGCCCCGCCGCGAGGCCCCACCTGCCGGTACGTCCGATGATGTTGTCCCTTTGGTTCCCCTTGCGCGGAACTTGGACGCATGGCTTACGCTTTCCAATCTGTCGAGAGGACTGGTCCGGACCGTCCGACTCGGCTGCATGATTCACTTCGCCAGGCATCCGCCCAGGTTCAGTGGTATCCACTTCACCTTGGTGAAAGACGAAAACGCTGCTACCTTGCATGGAGATCGCTACCCTCCTGGGTGCGATAGAACCTGTTGAGATGAAAAAGGGGTTCAGCCCCTACTTCATCGTACCAAAAAAAGGTGGTGGGTTGAGGCCAATCTTGGACTTGTGAGTTCTGAACTAGGCTTTACACAGACTCCCGTTCAAGATGCTGATGCAAAAACGCATTCTGGCGAGCGTCTGGCATCAAGATTGGTTCGCGGCAGTAGACCTGAAGGATGCGTACTTCTACGCCTTGATCCTTCCTTGACACAGACCCTTCCTGCGGTTCGCATTCGAGGGTCAGGCGTATCAGTACAAAGTCCTCCCATTCGGCCTTTCCCTGTCTCCTCGCGTCTTTACGAAGGTAGCAGAGGCTGCCCTTGCCCCGTTAAGGGAGGTGGGCATTCGCGCTCTCAACTATCTCGATGACTGGCTAATCCTAGCTCACTCTCGAGACGTGTTGTGCGCACACAGGGACCTGGTGCTCTCACACCTCAGCCGACTAGGGCTTTGGGTCAACTGGGAAAAGAGCAAGCTCCTCCCGGTTCAGAGCATCTCTTTTCTTGGTTTGGAGTTGGACTCAGTCTCCTTGACGGCACGCCTTATGAACGAGCGCGCCCAGTCGGTGCTGGCCTGTTTGAAGGCATTCAAACGGGGAACAGCGGTTCCACTGAAACTTTTTCAGAGGCTCCTGGGGCATATGGCATCCTCGGCGGTGGCCACCCCGCTCGGGTTGATGCATATGAGGCCGCTTCAGCACTGGCTCCAGACTCGAGTCCCAAGACGGGCATGGCACCACGGGACACACCGCGTGGCCATTATATCGGTCTGTCACCGTCTTTTCAGCCCTTGGACCGACATCTCGTTCCTATGGGCAGGTGTTCCTCTAGAACTGGTCCCCAGGCACGTCGTGGTCATGATAGATGCCTCCAAAATGGGCTGGGGCGCTCTTTGCAATGGGCACGCAGCCGCTGGCCTCTGGACGGGTCCGCGACTGCATTGGCACATCAACTGCCTCAAGTTGTTGGCAATTCTGCTCGCCCAGCGGAGGTTTCGGCTGTTGATCCAGGGCAAGCACGTATTAGTTCAGACAGACAACACGACAACGGTAGCATATGTCAACCGCCAAGGTGGTTTGCACTCTCATTGTATGTCACAACTCGCCCGCCGTCTCCTCCTCTGGAGTCAGCAGCACTTCAAGTCGCTGCAAGCCACTCACATCCCGGGCAACCTCAACACTACAGCGGACGCGCTGTCACAACAGGTTACCCTCAGAGGAGAGTGGAGACTCCACCTTCAGGTGGTCCAGCTGATTTGGAGTCGATTCGACAGGCACAGGTGCACCTGTTCGCCTCCCAAGAATCCTCCCCACTGCCCGCTCTGGTACGCCCTGACCGAGGTCCCCCTCGGCACAGACGCGCTGGTACACAGCTGGCCCCCTGGCATGCACAAATATGTGTTTCCCCCAGTGAGCCTGCTTGCACAGACCATGTGCAAGGTCAGGGAGGACGAGGAGCAGGTCGTCCTGGTAGCACCCTACTGGCCCGCCCAGACGTGGTGCTCGGACCTCACGCTCCTCGTGACAGCTCCCCCCTGGCGAATTCCCCTGAGGAAAGACCTTCTTTCTCAGGGAAGGGGCACCATCTGACACCCGTGCCCAGACCTCTGGAATCTCCATGTCTGGCCCCTGGACGGGACGCGGAAGACCTAAGCTGTCTCCCACCTGCGCTGGTAAACACAATCACTCAGGCTAGGGCCCTCTATGAGGCGCTTGTATGCCTTTTAGTGGCGTCTGTTCGCTAAGTGGTGTTCTTCCCATCGGGAAGACCCCCAGCAGTCGGATCAGTGCTTTCCTTCCTGCAAGAGAGGTTGGAAGGGAGGCTGTCCCCTTCCACCTTGAAGGTGTACGTTGCTGCCATAGCAGCACACCACGACGCAGTCAACGGTAAGTCCTTAGGGAAGCACGACCTGATCATCAGGTTCCTAAGAGGCGCCAGGAGGCTGAATCTCTCCAGACCGTGCCTCGTTCCCTCATCGGACCTCTGTAGTTCTTCAGGGTCTACAGGGAGCCCCCTTTGAGCCTTTGCTCTCCTTGAAGACTGCTCTCCTTGAAGACTGCCCTCCTGACTGCGCTCACTTCCATCAAGAGGGTAGGTGACCTGATAGCGTTCTCTGTCAGCAAAACGTGCCTGGAGTTCAGTCCAGGTTACTCTCACGTGATCCTGAGACCCTGACCGGGCTATGTGCCCAAGGTTCCCACCACCCCTTTAGGGACCAGGTGGTGAACCTGCAAGCGCTGCCCCAGGAGGAGGCAGACCCAGTCCTGTCATCGCTGTGTCCGGTGCACGCTTTACGCATCTATTTGGATCGCATGCAGAGCTTTAGAATCTCTGAGCAACTCTTTGTCTGCTTTGGTGCACAGCGGAAAGGAAGCGCTGTCTCCAAGCAGAGGATCACCCACTGGCTCATTGACGCCATAACTATGGCATATGTCGCCTAGGACATGCCGCCCCCTGTAGGGCTACCAGCCCATTCTACCAGGAGTGTAACGGCTCCCTGGGCCCTGGCCAGGGGTGCCTCTTTAACAGACATTTGCAGAGCAGTGGACTGAGCAACACCCAACACCTGTGCAAGGTTCTACAACCTCCGGGTGGAACCGGTTTCGTCCCAGGTAGTGGCACGCAATACAAGCGGATAAGCCCGGGATAGCTGGCCGGGTGTATCACTTGCACATAGCGCCTTCCACCTCCCTTGGAGCTGAAGATGTGCAACATTAATTCCCAGTAGTATTCACAAACTTTGTTCCCTGGTTGACTTTCTCCGATCCCTGTGGCAGTCGAGTTTTCGGAGAGACTCGCTGCCGGCCCAGTACACGTGCTAACTAAGAGCCCTGTTCTGGGGTAGGTGCTCCGCATATGGCGGTTCCCTGTAAGGCTAACCCCATGCGATCTATATCTTCTGCTAGTTCATTTCCCTGCTGGCAAACTGCGTCTTCCTTGGGCAGAGCCCCTCTGCCCCAGTCTCCATGTTTGTAGTAACTCCTCACCCATTGGGCAGGATCTACCTTGGAGGCTCTCCACATGGTTGGAAAGACCATGTGACGTATTCTTCCACTTAAATATCCCCCCTTCTCTTTGGGCGAGGTGTGGTCTCCGCGGTGTCTTCCCCTTGGGAGGGACACCCCCCAACTAGACCTGGTGGCCCAGTCGGATAATCCCCCTTTTTTAGGGAGTGGAAAAAGAGAAGGGGAAAAGAGGCCATGACTGGGTTAAGCCTGTCTCTATCTTTGGGTAGTCGACTTGTCCCCAAAAAGGGCTGTTTGACACTCATAACTATGTTGGGGGAGGTTACGTGTCAACCTGGTGTGCTGGCTATGAGGCACACAGCAAGTCTGCCCACCACACACCGCCAGTTCACGTAACACAGTTCAGCCTTGTGGCATTTTGAATAGGGACCCCTAGTGTCACTACATCGACACCAACGTCGAGTGAGTGACAGATAGGGAACGTCATGGTTACTGGTGTAACCTCCGTTCCCTGATGGAGGGAACAAGACGTTGTGTCCCTCCTGCCACAACGCTGAACTACCCGCTGAAATCGGCTCTTCAGCATAAAACCTGAATGAGTGGTTGCATACCAGCTCCTTTTATACCCGTATGTCCAGGGGAGTGGCATGCAAATACCACTCGCCAATTTTCATTGGCCTTTTATCAAAGACCAGAGGTGTCTCGGGCTCCCAAGAGTGACCCCTAATGTCACTACATCGACACCAACGTCTCATTCCCTCCATCAGGGAACAGAGGTTACACCAGTAACCATGACGTTTTGACTGTGTGACGTCACTTTCCACCCCTTGTGGTCCAAATCGCTCCAAACCAGTGCCGTTCGTTTGTGCTGATTTGTGCCGTTAAAATTAATCTTGTATCTATTTCCCTTCCTTAGACATAACAGCTTGTATTCGGGAGCAGTGACGTCACTCTCCGCTCCATGTGGTCCAAATCGCTCCAAACCAGTGTCGTTTGTGCTCGATTTTTGCCGTTAAAAGAAACATCATAAAGTTTTCCTTTCTTTGTATTTAACAAAAAAGCTTTTGGGAGCCATGAAATCAAGCAGGCTAAACCCCATGTCAATCACTCTCACCTGTCTACATCATTTGTGCTCGCTTCTGGCTTGTGCCGTGTTTGGTATCGTTGAAGCATTCATTTTTTGGATCTTTCACCCCATCAAATTCCAAATGCAACAACAAAAATAGTCTGTGTTTGTGCTGCAAATTATGGTTTGTTTATAGGCTATATGTGAGACTATTGAACAAAGCTGTACATCATGTTTATATAGGTTAATTATTCCGAATTTTTTTCCCAAGTAAACAACCACATTCAGCTCTAAATTTGCTTGTATTCTTTTTAATTCTGCTAGAAGCTGTCCGGCTTGCGTTGACGGTTTTTGTGTAATTGCATAGGCCAATATGGTAGCTAATATTCAAAATATTTGTTTGAAATTTCAGCTCAATGTTTGAAAATATTTTAGGTGCCTTTCATATGCTGGAATGTGTTGTTGTTGCACTAAAATTACACGCAGCGCCACAAAAGAGCAAAACTTAGGTGTCTCGACTCAAGATGTATGTTTAACAGTTTAGGTTCTTTTTAACTTGACATCTAAAAACAAGCCATCAAAAACATCCATCTAGTACACGTTTACACTGAAATCAATTATAAAACAGCGCGGAAGGACACAAAAATGCGCTAAGTGTGGCCCCTCAATTTAAGACTAGAACTCTTTAGAAAGGTTTGATCACACTTGCCTATTCTTTACTATTTGTTACTGCATATTTTAGATTTTAGAGTATAACATCATCAAAACTAAGAAGTAACACAAAAGTTTGGAAATTATACAGTGACCAAAACAAATTAAATGAGAAACATCTTATATTTGAACTTTTTCAGTGTAGCCTTTTATCTGTTCCAGCTCTGCACACAGTTCATTTTCTCGGTCAACTTCAGGTGCATCCTGGGATGCTTTTTAAACAGTATTGAATGATTTCATATGCTGGACACTTTTTGGCTACTTTTCTTAAAAAAAATAAATAAATAAATAAATAAAAAACTATTAAATAAAACAAACAAATAAAAGGTTTGTATAGACATATATAATTAGGCACAATTTATTTTTTTGTATAATCCCAAGCATTTGTCCTTTTGGACTGGTTGTGTAGGCTAAATTGTTTTTTATATTTATATGTTCTTAATATTAATTTTATTTACTAATGTTAAAAACATTTATTATTTGATTTGTATTGTATCTTGCTATGTTTGGCTATTACTGTAGATAAATCTAGAATAACTGAATTCAAGTTTAAGTTTTAAGCTTAAGGTAACAATTTAAAATTATTTTAAATAGGACACTTTAGAAATGTTACCAAACAATTTGGGCAAATTAGCTGTGAAGTCACTGCTCCCGAAAAGTTTCTTGCTATATCTAAGGAAGGGAAATTGTTCCAGTGTTTCTTTTAATGGCACAAACAGAGCACAAACGAACAGCACCGGTTTGGAGTGATTTGGACCTCATGGGGTGGAAAGTGACATCACACAGCCAAAAAAAAAAAATAACTCAAACACCGAACCAGCACAAACGTTAATTTTTGAATGGTATAGATTTGGTAAAGATTTAATTATATGGGGTGCCAACTTCAGAGAGGTGCTTTAGTACAGGATCTGCCGGTATTCTTTATTGGCTCGGTACGGTTTGGAGCGATTTGGAGTGATGTCACTGCTCTCAAAATGTTTCTTGCTATATGTAAGGAAGGGAAATAGTTGCATTGTTTCTTTTAATGGCACAAGTCAGCACAAACCGAGCATAAATGAATGGCACTGGTTTGGAGCGATTTGGACCTCATGGGGTGGAAAGTGACGTCACACAGACCAAAAAAAAAAAAAAAAAAAAAAAAAACAATCTGTTGGGCCTCATGTATTCAGATAGAAGACAAAGGCAGGCCTAACACAGTCGTAAAACCTAACTCAGGCCCACATACCAAGTCATAAATCTTACTGATAAAAAACGCGCCAAAATCAAACAAAGGGAGTCCACAACAGACTACAAATCCCATGAAGCCTTGCTCACTAAAGGATCGAACTCTCAACTCCTATTGGATGAGGCACATGACAGAACGCACCTCAACCATGACATCATCAGGAGTAGAAATACCTCTGAAATGCTTCCGGGATTTGCTTCCAGCAACTTTGCTCGCCGTGCATACACGCAGCTCATTGCTGCTCTCAGGTGTAGCCTCGTGGCACAAGGAAGTAATGTCCGACTTGAAACTGTGGCCATACAATCTCCATCTCGCTGGACGAGTTGAGATTACTCTGTGTTCCATCGAACACTAACGGATCCGAAGGAGACTGCAGGGCAATCCGCAACTTCATCCATTTGCCTGCAGAAGTGAAGAGATAAAAGATTTCTCTTCCATCTTAAATCAAGTCGACATCACTGATTTCTCTGCCAGCCCGCCGAGAATCAGCAGCCGTACCGCCCGCCGACAGAGCAAGGAAACGCCCTCCCATCATCACCCGAGCCTCAAGGAACCGAGTCGGAGATAAAGGATGGATGAACACACATTCTACCTGTGTCCTCATGTGATTCAAGTAAGAGGTTTATGTCTGGGCAGAGATAGAATATTATAGTATGTTATTCTTGTGTATCAAGGTTATTGCATGTACGGTTTACGGACCACCGAGTCCGCTCATTGCGATTAATACTCAAGGTATTAATTATCACGAATGAGATTTGCTGTGTTGTAGTCCAACCACATTGGACTGTTGTGCATTTCCACCATCGCGGGAGAGACCAGCACACTGAGTTTATCCATTAAAGAATCAAAGACCGCGAGACGGTTTACGAGCTGTCCACTGCATCTCTGAGCAATAAACTAACAGCTGCTTTCTCTCCCATGATCGCGAAACCGGCTTTGGGGCCATCACTTAATTCTCTCTGTCTCTTGTACTAACTGCACACACACACACGACCCTCACAAACATTCTCGCACACATTTTTGGCTAGTAGATAGCTTCGTGATAAAGCTCAGCTTTGTCCCTAAGCTATCGTACAAGCGGATACACGCGGTAAACTGGTAGACGCCATTGACTGGTTTCTCTCCGCCCACATTCGCAGCCCTATTGTCTGGCCGGAAGTCTCGCATGAAGTACTCTCCACGAGAGTCATGTCCACTATTTTGTGCGTGTCCCTCCTTACACACACACACACACACACACACACACACACACACACACACACACACACACACCCTCATGTGTTATAGGATTATTTTGGTTTCCATATCTAATCATATCACTGTTTAATTTGTAGTTGTAAGTCGGAAGTTTATTGACTGCATTGTATTAATTATTAATTGATATAAGCCTTTATTCATTGTTTTTTCCCGAAAATCGATATTTTTCGGATGTCGATTTTCCTAAGAAAACAATCTAATATTGAGACTGTTATACTATCTGGTTATTAGTCCCTGGTTCCAGGGTGGTGCCCCGGCAATATTAATCCTTATTAATATTCTATTGATTTTTGATAATTGATAATTATCTTTGATGATTGTTGAATTTGAAGGATCAGTAAGCTAGTGTTAATTTTGATTAATGTTTCATCGATGTTAATGATTAGTGATTATCTTTGATAATTGTTGATTTAAAGGATTAAAAAAGCGAACACTGATTCAAATCAATATTCTATTGATTTTAATAATTGATAATTATCTTTGATAATTATTAATTATTGCTAATAACCAAACCCTCTCCTAAACGTAGCGCACTACATTTACTGGAGCCCCATATGAGGTTTTAATGAGTTAGATTCAATTAATTAATTTAAATATTAATTAATAACTAAAGAAATAATTATTAATTATTTCTGATAGTAACACTGATCTAATCAACCAGTAAAGCCCTACATATCTCAAACACCGAACCTGCACAAATGTTCATTTTTGAATGGCATAGATTTTTAAAGATTTAATTATATGGGGTGCCAACTTTTAGTACAGGATCTGGTGGTATTCTTCATCGGCTCGGAACCTCAAGCGGTGAAGAATTACCAGCTCCCATCCTGGACACGTATCACTAGGCACGCTTAGGTAGGGCCGAGTTCAGCATTTCACAACAACAGTGAACGAGCCACCATTAACTTCTGATCAGAGGTGGGTAGAGTAGCTAAAAACTGTACTCAAGTAAAAGTACAATTACTTTAAAAAAAAATTATTGCTCAAGTAGAAGTAAAAGTACTTACATAAATAATTACTTGACTAAGAGTAAGAAAGTATCCAATTAAAGGAGTACTCAAGTAGTGAGTAACTCGTTACTTTCACAAATGACATAATAGATGTTAACTCCCCTATATTCCATTACATAATACACATTTAACATGTATTACAGAATTATTATTAATGGAAATTATGTCATCATTCACCATCATGTTGTTCCAAACCCATATGACTCACTATTTACTTTCAGTGAATGTTTTTGTTTCTCCATATTTTGAAAGGGAATGGTGACCAAGAGTGTCAGTCCCTAACATTCTGTCTAACATCTTTTGTGTTCCACAGAAAACAAAGGGTCACCGGGGTTTGGAACAACATGAGGGTAGGAAAATGATGGCAAAATATAAAATTATGGCTGAGCTATAACTTTAAAGGGATAGCTAACCCAAAAATTAGGCCAAAACAAAAATGACCCTCATGCCATCCCAGATATGGATGACTTCCTTTCTCCTGCAGAACATACATTAAGATTTTTAGAAGAATATTTTAGCTCTGTAGGCCAAAATGTTGATGCTCCAAAAAGCATATAAAGGCAGCATAAAAGTAATCCATAAGACTCCAGTAGTTAAATCCATATCTTCAGAAGTGATATGATAGGTGTGGGTGAGAAACAGATCAATATTTGTCATTTTTTGCTAGACATTCTTCTCCCTGCCCAGCAGGGGGCAATATGCAGAGAAGAATGTGAATCACCAAAAACACAAGAAGAAGAATGTGAAAGTGATCTGTTTCTCTGTTTCTCATCCACACATTCTCATATCACATCGCTTCTGAAGATACTGATTTAACCACTGGAGTCTTTTGGATCACTTTGATGCTGACTTATGTGATTTTATTTAATTTTAAAATGTTGCCACAAATTCACTTGTATTGTATGGACCTACAGAGCTGAGAAATTCTTCTAAAAATCTTCATTTGAGTTCAGCAGATGAAAGAAAGTCATATGCATCTGGGATGGCATAAGGGTGAGTAAATAATGAGAATTTAAATTTTTGGGTGAACTGTCCCTTTAAGGGCTCTTGTCAGACCTGGATGAATTTGTCAAAACATTTCTAGTAATTATTACGGTGAAAACGTGAAAATGTCCCACAAGGACATTATATATAATGCTGAAATATAAACCAAAGCAAGATCTTGCTTTATTAATGCCTACTTTCGCTATTTCATTGCTTTTAAAGTCCTGTGTGGATTCTTATTTCAGTGTAGTTACAGTTTTCAGTGTCAAAAGAATTAAGATCATTAGTTCTGTACAGCAGTACCACCTAGTTCTTTACTTTTGATGTACACTCGACAATGGTTAATTGCCCACAATCCACCACGGGGAAGATGTACGTGCTGTTAACAGATGATAAAACTGTAATATCTATAATGTCTTAGAGTCATCATTGTGTAGTTTGATAAAATATGATTGTGAATTGTGTTTTTTTTTTCTTTTTCACCCAATTTGGAATGCCCAATTCCCAGTGAGCTTTTAAGTCCTCATGGTCGCGTAGTGATTCGCCTCAATCTGTGTGGCAGAGGATGAATCCCAGTTGCCTCTTCGTCTGAGATCGCCAACCCGCACATCTTATCACGTGGCTTGTTGAGCGTGTTGCCATGAAGACATAGCGTGTGTGGAGGCTTCACGCCATCCACCGCGGCATCCGTGCTCAACTCACCACGTGCCCCACCGAGAATGAACCACATTATAGCGACCACGAGGAGGTTACCCCATGTGACTCTACCCTCCCTAGCAACCGGGCCAATTTGGTTGCTTAGGAGACCTGGCTGGAGTCACTCAGCACGCCCTGGGATTCGAACTAGCGAACTAGTGAACTCCAGGGGTGGTAGCCAGCCTCTTTTACCACTGAGCTACCCAGGACCCCCACCCCTGTAAATTGTGTTTAAAAATAAGTAATTAAATAATCATTGTATTTATAACCCCAGTGAGCAAGTCGAAGGCGACTGTGGCAAGGAACACAAAACTCCATAAGATGTTGGCTAATGGAGAAAAATAACCTTAGGAGAAACCTGACTCACTGTGGGGGCCAGTTCCCCTCTGGCTAACATCATGAATAAAATGCCAATATTACTTATGTATAGTGTAAGTCATGGTTTAAAATTATTAAACTAAGTAAGTGTTAAGGGTCAGTGTTTAAAATAAAGATTTTGTATGAACTGAAGGATGAATGACTAGTATCTTTGAAGTCCATCCTGGATTAACTGCAGAAGTTCACATAGATGCAATTGTCCTTGTTAGTTGGCTGATGAAGGGTTTTGTTGGCAATTAATTGATAGTCTATGTATTCCATTTCAAGAGATAGTCCATCATTAGACCAAGGTGATGCAGGCAGAGATCAGTTAGGTGCATCGCAGTTCAACCTGGCCGGTAATTTTGGTGAGGTCTATCCAAAGTTCAGGCAATGGCATATGAAGTATCCCATGTCTTATGGTTGGAGTTGGCATCAGTTCATCCTCTGAAGTCCATCATAATAGACTGAAGTGATGTTTGGCTGGCATTAGTCGTCATCATTCAGAGACACGTAGCAGTGGAGTCCAACACAAAGCAGGAATGGAGCTGGATCCAGCCGGTTCTGGTGACTTCAGGATAGGAGTCCCAAGGTTGAGACAGGGAAACAAATAAAATAATATTAGCATAGATGCCATTCAATTTCAAAATGTACTCTTTATTTGATAAAATGTGTTTACTCTTTATATTAACACACAGTATATATAAAAAATGACAAACAGAATGAAGATTTATTGTATTAGTATATTATTTAATAAGAATAACAAGTAAGGCCCAAGTATTTTAAAAGTGCATATGTGACGTTGTTTCTGTGACAGCCCCAGAGCTCCAACACTCGGTGTATACGTCAGAATCTGCATTCACTCACTCATTTCCTTCACTCACTGCTGATATATAGTGCACTAACCGCCATTCACTATATAGGAATTAGTGAATGAGTAAATGATTTCGAACACAGCCACTCTCTTCACAATACGATCGCCTCGCGCCCGCACATCTCTCACGCACATGCCTCGCTGTGTACACGCAGAAATGCTGTCTGTTCACACTCCAGTTGTCAATCACGTGAACAGCAGAGCAAAAGGCATTTACACTTGGATGTTTACATGGATTTATACAGTTAATCAGCCCAAAGTAGCTGCAATAGTTTCCAGTAAATGTGTAAATACTGCTCATGACATGTGGGACGCGGGACAAAGCGCACTGATATATTACTGCACTGATTTAAAAAAATTACACTTAAAAACGGATGTCATAAAGGTCCAGTTACATTATCACCCTGAAAATTACCATCACATTACACAGAAAAGCCCGTGTTAGCATTAGAGCCAAAACTTACCTCGACATTCTACCTTAAATTGAAGTAGTGATTTTAATCTTGAAATATCAGCTTGCCTTGCTGTTAAATTAAGGCATTGCATGATGAAACTGTTCTTTTTTTCACTGTGCAGAGTGAAGTGTTTCACTTTGAAGAGTTTGATGGTGCAGCAGTAACGACTTGAGTGACAGTCTGTGTCATCGTGCACAGATGTGTGAACTTATGCTCTTGTAAAAGTCACATTCAATAATCTCTCAATAAATTACACATGAACTCAAATTAAACCCAGTAATGTAATGACAGGAACGCCGCTCATTGTAAAGAAGCAAAAGTAAAAAAAAAAAAATTAGAAATTTACTTGAGTAAGAGTAAAAAGTACCCACTTTTACAAATACACTAAACGTAAATTTCTTTTCAAAAAGTTACTCAAGTAAATGTAACGGAGTAAATGAAGTGCTTTACTACCCACCTCTGCTTCTGATATGCTTCGCATCCGTTTCTTATGTGCGGGATTCACAGATCCAATAATATCACATAAAGTGTTCGTACCGTCATACAATGACAGATGGTCTTACATCCTCTTCGAGTGACACGTGGGAGAGGGAGTGTGTCTTATAACTGAGTCGAAAATTCATTGATTGCTCTCACAAGTCAACAGTCCAATGGCATTTTCATTTGCCATTGGACTGTTGACTTGTGAGAGCAACCAATGAACTTTCGACTCAGTAACAAGACACACCCCTTCAATTGGAGAAAAAAAAGGAAAAGAAAAAGGAAAAAGAAAAGGAAAAGCTAAACGAAGAAGAAAAGCCATTGGTAAATGGATTAAGAAAAGCAATTGCCAAATACCTTTTTAAAATGCAATTGAAATGGTGCTTTTAAAGTGCATTTAAAAGACACATTAATCTACTCATTTATTGCTACATTTAATGACATTTTAAACATGAAATAAATATGATTTATTAATGCACAATTTTATTGTTAAATATAATGACATTTTTAAACATTAATTAAATAAACACATTTAAATGTGTCTTTTTATTTTTCCATTCATAAATTGATTAATTTATTCAAGTTTTTATTTTCAAATTAATAGATTGATAATTTATTCCTTCATTCTTTTTTAATTGGCATTCCTGGGCTTCAGCTGGTATGGACTGACAAATGGTAAAAGAAAAGAAAAGAAAAATTCTAACAATAAAGAAAAGCAATTTGCAAATGGATTAAGAAAAGGAACTAGCAAATGGGTGAAGAAAAGCAATTGCCAAATGCTTTTTAAAACACAATTTAAAATGTGCATTTAAAAATGATCTATTAATGTAATTTGTTTATTGCTAAACACAAGTACATTTTAAAACATGAATTAAATAAACACATTTAAATGTGTCTTTTTATTTGTTCATTTATAAATTAGTTTATTTATTCACATTTTTATTTTCAAATTAATAGATTGATAATTTATTCCTTCATTCTTTTGTAAATGGATAAAGGGCTTCCATAAAAAAGACCACACACCCAGAACAAAACATAAAGGCCAGTAAAGTGAATTCATGCACATTACAGTGTTTTAGCTTATAAGGCCGTTGCACAATGTGCTTCTGTGGAGTCCAGTGCAGTCAAACCCATAGGACTGTGTTTGCTGTAAAGTCAGATAGGTGTCTGTAAAGTCTATTGGTTTCTTAAATGTCAATTGCTGTGTGCTTCTGTAAAGTCTAGTGGACTGTGATTTCTATAAAGCCAAATGTATTGTTTGTCTGTAAAGTCCAGTGCAGTGTGTTTTTTGTTTTCTGTAAATTCCAGTGGTGTGTTTTCTGTTACATCCAGTGTGTTTCAGTAATTTCCAGTGCAGTATGTTTGTTGTGAAGTCCAGTGTGTTTAGGTAAATTCCAGTGCAGTGTGGTTTCTGTAAAGCCTATAGCATTTATGCAAATTCCAGTGCAGTGTGTTTTCAGTAATGTCCTGTGTGTTTCTGTAAATTCCAGTGAAGTTTGTTTGCTGTAAAGTCTGATAGGTGTCTGTAAAGTCTATTGGCGTGTTTCTTTAATGTCCATTTCAGTGTGCTTCTGTAAAGTCTAGTGGACTGTGTTTGCTTTGAAGTCCAATGTACTGTTTTCTGTAAATTTCAGTTCAATGCGTTTTCTGTTACATCCAGTGTGTTTCAGTAATTTCCAGTGCAGTGTGTTTGCTGTAAAGTCCATTTTTTTTTCTGTAAATTCGACTGCAGTGTGTTTGCTGTTATGTTTTGAGTGTTTTTTGTAAATTCCAGTAGCGCTGAAAGGATTAGTCGATGTTATCGACTAATAAAAAATTGTCGAATAGTTGTTTGATCTCATTTAACGTAACATGAGATCACATTAAACTCTAATGATGGCGAGCGAGAGCACCACTGCAGTTCACACCTGACTGAGGAGAGGAAGAATTACACAGCTCACAGTCCAGATGCACTCCAAACTTCTAAACAGCTTAAGCTGATGTAGATCGCAAAGGATGCAAAAATTTAAAAAAAGTAAATACAGAAGCACTGTCGTTGTGGAATAAGTGGAGCTGGAGCTGCCACTCCGCTGAAGCAAAACGTGCATTTTGAACAACTTTAAAGGAAACACCCCGGCGTTACATCTTCAATGCAGTTATATTTAATGTGTTATAGCTTTAAAAAAGTTCAAATAATGCGGAAGCAGGTCATGTAAATAACTACAATCTCTGAAAATGGCATTTCTCTGTGCGGTCAGCACCTCTTCTATGAGTTGTTCGAATGTCCCGATCTAAGGGGGAGAGATTGAAACTGCACCCAGCTGAGGTACATTCTGGCGTGGGGATGCTTGTCCCCCTCATGCGCGCTTGCCGCAGCTAGATTATTACATGATGGTTCGCAACTTATTGAATCATTATATTATCATATATGTCACTGTGGATTTCTTATCGTGAAGAAAATTGGCAGCTTTATTAATAAGAGAGAGTTTGTTTTTTTGTGAGTCATATAAATATATGTGTATTTACATATTTATTTATTTTTTTGTGAGTTAAAGATGGATTGAAGTGAACAGAAAGGTGAGAGAGGGTAGTCTTCGCCACATTATACACTGCAACAAAATATGATTTTGATTTGTTTTTGTTTTGGCTTGTTTTCCAAAAAAAATATCTAAAACTACTTAAAACAGCGTACATTAACTGCAGAAGAAAAAATTGTTATCTGAGAATGTTGAATATAATATTAAAAATACAAATATTTTAAAATATCTAAAAATCCTTTAAAAAAGATGCATTCACCTAAGAAGCAGCATATAAGATATTTAGACTTTTAGAGAATAAATCTTGAATATAAGTATATTTTGTCTTTACTGCACTCGCAGAAGAATAACCAAGTGAAAAAATACACTTATATACAAAATACACTTATATTTGTCTCTTAAAGCAAGTCTAAATATCTTATATGTTGCTTCTCAAGTAAATGTATCTTTTTTTAAGGATTTTTAGACTATTTAAAATGTAAAACAAGACAAAAACACTTGATAACAATAGGATTTTTTTTGCAGTGAATTTCTTTACTGAATTAAACTTTTTTGTTTTCTTTAATTCAGTGAATGTCATTTAGAGAATTATAAAAGATAATTTTGTCCTCTTTATTGTTAGTAAGCACGTTTAATACAACCTTTTAAGTCAGGGCTCAAGCTGAATAACTGGATAACAGCTAACGATTAATCGTTGCAATAATCGCTGAATAGTAAAATAATCGTTCTAATAATCGTTAGATTAATCAATTATCAAAATAAGCGTTAGTAGCAGCCCTAAATTTCAGTGTAGTGTATTATCTTTAAAGTCCACTGTGTTTCTATAAATTCTAGTACAGTGTGTTTGCTGTAAAATCTAAAGTGTTTCTGTAAATTATAGAGCTGTGTGTTTTTAGTAATGCCCAGTGTGTTTCTTTAAATTCCAGTGCAGTGTGTTTTCTGTAAAGTCCTGTGTGTTTCTGTAAAGTCCAGTGTGTTTACTGTAAAGTCCAATGGAGTGTTTTCTAGTGAACTCCAGTGCTGTTAATTCCAGTACAGTGTGTTTAGAGTCCAGTGGAGTTATTTTGATGTAAAGTCGAGTGTCCAGTGGAATATGATTCTGTAAAGCAAGTGCAGTAAACTGTGTTTGCTGTCTAGTCCAGTGTAGTATGTTTCAGTACAATGTTTTGATTTGTGTGTTTGTTTTCTGTTTCACTTAACTCTTCTTTGTAATTTAACTCTTTGACCTTCTGTTTGAGATCAAAGTTTAGCAGCCTTTCCAACTGCACACACACACAAACACTACACTGTTCCAGTTTTACTGTTGCCTGGCCTTACACTTAGAGAGATAATTGGCTTCTCCTATTAAAATTCAGCAAATCAATCCAAAGAAGTAAATGTTTTCTCTCTTATTTTTCTCTGCTCTCTCACAGGAGCTTCAGTGTCCATGTCCTTATTTGATGAAGTCTTGGATGGATCAGTTAAAAAGTTTATTAATTAATGTGGTGTGATATTGCTTTTTGTACAATAGTTCTATAAATAAGAAGCTAATATCGATAAACTCACATTTCAGACACAAAATGGCCAGTTATTTTTGCTCTCTTAATGACAATTGTTCCAAACAAATGCAAAGCTGCAAAGCAGGATCATCTAAATTATATAATATGTCAGACAGACTCATTTTGTCAAGCATATTTAATGTAATTTCAGTTTCCTGAAGTGAAACATCTACCACTCCCCTTTCTAAAGACTTCCACTTCTTTCATGAAAGTATCTTAATTCTTTTATCTGTTTGTTTAATCCATAGTTATTATAGACATCTTCCCTGATCATGTTTTATTTCTGTCTTATTGTTTAATAAGTACAAATCTGATGAAATTCTCTCTGTGTTGGAGTAATACTCTGCTGTGATCCACTTTCACCTCACAGGAACTGTTTACTGTGAAGTCTGATTGTGAATGTTGTTACTCTTTTTAGAATGAATAAAATCTCAGCAATTTTCTGTGGAATAATCACAGGCTGCTGTAACCCATCTTTAATAACCAGCAGTGTGTGTTTGTGTGAGTGTCTCTAATGAGCTACAGAAGGGACTAAAATAAGAGATTTGCTCAATTAAGCAATAGCGAGTGAGCCCAGAGAGAGACACCTGTGCATAAGGAAACAGTTTTTTCTCTCAGTGTGCACAAATCATGGCTGATTACCTTCACAAGTGCATTCACTTCCTCTACCTGTGCTGCTCGCTGACACACACTCACAAACAGCTCATTAACTAACCACTGTCTAGGAAATAACACGTGTGTTTATAGACTGTGTGATTGTTGTAATGTTGACAGTTTGTCAGGACAGGTAATTCATTCTGAAGAAGCATAAAATGGTGGAGAAAGCCATCGCAAGCATGGCACTAAAGTCCATAATTTGCCGTTATTTGCTTTGTTGACATATCTAAAAGTATGCCAGAAAAGCTTTCTTCTTATTTTAGCATACTATAATAACCTCATGCCCATACCTCTTCCAAAAATCTGCCACATTCAGGTTCTTGGTCACCTCTCTTACCAAGGCCCTTCTCCCCCGATTGCTCAGTTTGGCCAGGCGGACAGATATTGGAAGAGTCCTGGTTGTTCCAATCTTCTTCCATTTAAGAATTATGGTGGCCACTGTGCTCTTGGGAACCTTTAATGCAGCCGAAATTTTAATAAAAGATATTAAAAAGTCTTTGTGTAATTCGCACACTGCCCACACAATCAAATTCATAATTCACTCAAACCTGGAACCTGGCAGAATTTATTGTGAAAACCATGTTTAAAGACCTGTTAATAAACTTTGAGATTATGATTGATTTTGTAGTCTATCTTGTTCATTTGTGCATCAGAACACAACAAGAATGAGTCTCATCCATCCATCTAATATCAGGCCTAAATAGCTTATTTTTTTCCCCTTGCAGTCCATGTAACGAGTGATTAAGATGTTTTTTGGGAATCTTCATGAATCTTCAAGACTGTGAAGTCAAAATCTGCTCATCGTACGGCAGCGATGGCATCGTCCAATCAAAAGACTTGAATTCTATTTGTTTTGTTTCAAGGGAGCGTGATGAAGGTCTTCTTCAAGACACCATTGAAGTGGACGGTTTTGGGAAAGCATGCTTTCAAGACAATGGCGATGTCGAGACTTCTCCATGTGAGCAGGTATGTTGAATCTCGCGTGCCAATTCTGTTTCAAATGTAGAATGTGTGGGACTGAATTGTATAGGAGATTGAAATAATGGATCTTGGCTTTTAAAGGGAAGAGCTCATTTGAGGCGAATACGGTAAGCCTGTTGGACCAATTACCAAAGGTGCTTTTCCTTTGAAATTTGGTATTTCTCCTTGAGCAGATTATCCGTCAGCACATGAAAACTCGCTGGATCCAGGATTTGGTTCTTTTCTCTGATCTGGCTAAAATGAAGCACTTTCCAGAGAGAAGAGATGAGTGAAGCGACCCTCATTCAAACCAGTGCTGTAGTCTCATTAGACCCTATAAAGAACATTATAGTTCTGTGTAACTCTAGTGTATTGACTCAATCCTGGTCTGAATGCATTTGTATAATGTGTAAATCACAAATCATAAAGCAGGTACTTTAAATTTAATTACAATGCAAAAACATGTATGCACATTGTGTCAAGTTCTTGTTTGTTCAAGAGACCTTATATATAGTGGGTCCGTTTCCTTCAGGTCCTTTAGGACGGTATGCTGGTTAGATCAGAATTTCTCAATTGGTGGGTTGCAAAAGCATGAAATAAACAGGCTCTTCAACTTTTAAAAGGGAGGAATATTCCCATATCTTTTGTTGTTGAGATCAAAGACCATGTGTCCCATCAAACTACAATATTTTGGCACAAATTTATCTGTCACTTTCAAAACTGGCAATTTTAAATGTTTCTTTTTAGCATATGTCATGTTAATAATTTTGTAAATTGTTGGGCCTAAACAGTTCATTGTAATATTGATAACATTCATGTTTGATTTTTGTTACTTTTGTAAATTTTTGGAACTGTGTTGGGTCACAACAATGATGTCCGATATAAAATCTGCATTCTGAAGCAAAACCATTTGAGAAGCACTGGGTTAGAGCAATCAGGACTAGAGATGGGCAGATTGATCCTAAATTATCGATACTTCTGATACTGATATTGTATCAAGAACATCGATCCTCATAAAATATAAATTCTAACATTGTTTTGAAACTAGTGATATTAGTGACAATTAAGATGTATTATAGCAGCATCTGGAGTTAATTCACACTAAATAAAGTGACATTTATTACAATGAGTTTGTATGACATCTGTAATAAGTTATCAACATTGACAGTTGTTCAGACATTGATAGTCTTCTGTAATTGTTGTTAATAAACGATAAACAAAAACAAAAGTTTATAAATGTATCTTTAGGACTATACATTTAAATATAATATTATAATATTAAATAAGAAAATAAGCGCTATCGCCCATCATTAATCTGGACTGGTGTTGGCCTTTTCTTGTTCCGGATTTTTTGACATACAAACATGAAAAATGAACAGTTAGTGACATCAAATTATCGTCACTTTCCTTGCAGGTACTCATCTTCCAATCGTTCATCTTTCCTCAGCTCTCTCTCTCGGCTGTGGTTCCCCTGCACTCAGCACTTCCTGCGAGACGTCACCTAGCCCTGACTGCAAGACATTTCTCTTTGTTACCGACTCACTCACTCGCTCTCAGCCCATCCTCTCGACAAAACTGCCTGGAGTGAGCATCGTTCACGGGTCATTACTCTTCAAAGAAATTTAAGCAAAGAATGCCATTTAATATTTCCGAATGTATTGCGTCATTAGAGATCTTAGCTGTCAGAGTGATACCATTTTTGCGTGATGTGTTTGTTGGCTCATTTCTTTTAATTTTATGTCCATTAGCTTAATTCTTTTTTAATATTTTCATCTAATGAACTTTACAGTTCATTTTGTTTGAGTGTGTGCTAAGCGAGTCTTATGAAGCAGGCAGTTGGCTTTTCCCATTTGCTGGGCGGTGGCGAAGGCGCCCGGTGCTTCTGTCAGCTTATATTTGGCACCTTATCTTGCGGTTCTGCTTCTTTGCCTTGATTATACAAGCAAACAACAGCATGAAGTTCATTAAAAATAAGCAGCAGCTAATTAACCTGAACTTCAGACAAACCGCCACTGTCATCTGAGATCAGTTTGGAAGATATTGAATTGTTAAAGATTTTGAATTGTCTGTTTTCCCCTCACACACACACGCATGCATGCATATTTGCTAAATCTTTGTCTTGATGTCTTCACTGAAGCCAGCGATGGCATGAATGGTTGCAGTGTGGGCAGCGCTGATTAGCTTAGCTGAGTGTGCTAACAGCGCTCTTCAACCACTGTGTTTATCTGCGCTGAGCGGATGGGCCTCTGCAGTGTAATGGGCTGCTCAAGCGTCTCGGGCTCGTTAAGGTTGTTTTGTTCCCTTCTGTTGAAGAGGTATCTACATTTACAGGCCGTATGTTTGACATTTCTCCCAGGCCCTGGCTTCCATCACGAGTCACTGAATGCGAGTGTGTGTGTAAACGTGTTTGATATGACCCTCATTCGCCGATGTAGTCTATCTCAACCGCTTGTGTGTTTACCCAGAGGTCGAGAGATACTCCACTAGAGAAACCCTCAAGCCTTTTGTTCAGAGTAATTTGCTTAATTACTCCATATCAGCAGACATTTATTTTATTATCTATCTTTCGATATTTTTACCATTTTCGTTCTCGCTGTGTCTGGCAGTTTTAGTGGCTAGAGGGAGACAACGCAGAGAAAATAGAATCTGCAACTGAGGAATTAATTAACATTTCTCCAGAAATAAAAGACATTAGAGTTAGCAGGTGATAGCACACATACAAAAACACAAATATACACAATTGCAGTACACACATTCATTGAAAATGATAGTGTGAAATGTAGAGGACCATTGGGAGATGGCAGCAGGTAGAAGCTATTGGATTACGTTCCCCATTAAGGATCTCCTCAACAATCTCTCTCTTTCTCTTTCTCTCTCTCTCTCTCTCTCTCTCACTCTGGTTAATTACTCGGATTTGAGGTTGCTCCTTTGAGAGTGTGTGACTGTGTTTGTCTATGGAGTGAGATTTCCCTCTACGTTATATTCCTTCTGAATCTTTTTGTCTTCACAGGGCCAGAAAGTCTTCTATCTGAACAATTTCCTGAGTCTAACACACAAGTACACACAAAATAATAGTCTCAGCCACATTTTAAACAACTCAACAAACTTAGTTACAACAAATTACTTAACCCAAACAATAAACCTCACACTTCACACCCACCCAGTACATTTCAAACCCTACTCACATAAACACTCCCCAAACAACACCCACCCAATACATCTCAAACCACACTAACTTAACCCACACAAAAAATATCCCAAACCACACCCACCTAAAACATCTTAAACCATACCTAATTAATCAGCACACCTCAAACCACATCCACCAAAAAGCATCCCTAAACCATGCAAACGACATCCACCCAATATATCTCAAATAAAACCTGCTTAAACCAAACCCACTCAAACACACCTCAAACCAACCAGCCAAACACACCTCAAAATCACAACCACCCAATAATTCATCTCAAACCACACCAATACAAACCAATAGGTGTTAGCTGCAGCCCGGAGATCTCCAAATGGGGGCAGAATCGCCAAAATAGGGCATGGTTTCTCCAGAAGGGGGTGGGGTTACTCCAAAAGGGGGTTGTGCCAACTCCAAAAGTGGACGACACCTCCACAGACAGTTAGGGTTAGGGAAAGGGTTAGATAAGGAGCTCACAATGTCATTGCTGGTGATTTGGAGCTTCCACCCCTTTTTGGAGCTCTGTCTGCAGCTATACCCTTCTCACATAAACACACCTCAAACCACACCTACTTAAATCAAACCAACTCAGAAACTCCTGAGAACACACCCATCCATTACATTTCAAACCACATCCACTAAAACATACTGTGGCAGCAGGGGCATGGTCAAGCATCTCTCCGGAGAGAGAGAAAGTGGTAAGGGCGCTTACACCTGAGCTAAATTATGTCTAACACCTGTCTCTAATTTCAGTGAGCACGGGGAGAGCGGCATAAATAGAGCGACACAGCACTTAGTCGGGGAGAGAGACTGGACACGACAGAGCCGAGCCAGAGCAAGGATTTTTTAGTAGTGAAAGTTTATTTGTGAAAGCAGTGAAAACAGTGTTTAGTTTAGTGCTTAAAGGTAAACTGTAATGTGGTGTGGCGAAGAGGGAAAAATAAAGCCTCACCTTAAGAAGGAAAACTGCTTCTCGCTTCACACTGGTGCCGAAACCCAGGATTGAAGTTTGGGTCGAAGATGGATGGAGGTCATCCTGTAGAGTCCTCCCAGTTGGCGGAGATCCTCCAAGCCCTCGCCAGCCTACATCAGAGCCACCAACAAACACTGCTTGAGCTCTGACAAGATCAAGACCGTCGGTTTGTCGAGCTCCTGCATGCTCAAGCCGAGGACCGGCAGGTGATCCGGAGCCTCCTCAGCCAGGAGGTGTCCTCAGCCGCAACCCCGGACACTCCCACGCCGTTACCCCTGCCAGCATTACAGAAAATGGGGGCGGTGGACGACCCTGAGGCCTTCCTGGATTTGTTTGAGCGGACCGCCGAGATCTGGCCGCTCGGCCAATGGGCGGCCCGACTGATCCCACTATTGTCCGGGGAAGCCCAGCTCACGGCTCAACAACTGCCAGCGTCGAGCCTCCTGGCCTACGGAGATTTAAAAAGAGCCATCCTGCAATGGTTGGTCGCACTCCAGAGGAAAGTCATCAACTCTTCCAGAGCTTGAAGTTGGAGAGCTCTGACTGCCCGTTTGCCTTTGCCCAGCGGCTCCGTGACGCCTGCCGAAGATGGCTACTAGCGGGGGATCGCGACGTCCAGGGAATTATCGACCAGGTGGTACTGGAACAGTTCACACATCGATTGCCAAAAGGGATGGCAGAGTGGGTCCAGTCGTTGGAGGAAGCTATCCGACTTGCGGAGGACCACATGGAGGCGATCCCAAGGGCGGAAGAACCCTCCTACATTTTCTCTCCTCCCTCTGTTTCTTCCCCCTCCCCTCTCTCCTCTCGTTCTGCTCTCTCTCCAGGTCCCGTTCCCGCCCCACGCAGATGAGGAGGACCTCAGCCCCTGAGACCAGTTCCCCGGGTGTGGGAGGCAACACCTTCCCCTACTCCAATGCCTCGCCGCTCTCCCCCTCAGGGGGGAGCGCCCGCCGACGCAAGTGTGGGCGTAGCGCCTGGGCCGGCCTGCTGGAGGTGCGGAGACCCGAGCCACTTCCGAGATCAGTGCCCTCTGATGGAGCTGGGGACGGTGGTGCGGGTCTCTGACCTCCCACAGGCTGCCCCCGACCGGGCCGGAGCGTACTGGATACCGGTAAGTGTCAAGGGGGGTACTCACCAAGCGTTGGTGGATACCGGTTGTAATCAAACCACTATCCACCAACGCCTGGTTCAACCCGAGGCATTGGTCACAACTAAAACGGTGAAGGTGAAATGTGTACATGGGGATATTCACAAATATCCAGTGGTGACCCTGACAATTAAATTTCGGGGGAAAAAGCATAGAGTGGAGGCTGTGGTTAGTTCCCGCCTCACCCATCCGCTGATTTTGGGGACTGATTGGCCTGATTTTAGAATTTAATTAAAGGGAATTTGCGCGGATGGGTCCTGTATGAAAATAGGGAGATGTGTGATGTGCGATGCTCTGGCAGGGGAGGCGGAGCCGGGGCCGTCCTCGATAGCTCCACGTCATGATGACGAGAGAGGGGGAGAGGCTGCGGCCCCTCCCCTCCTCAGGGAATTCCCTGACGGGGAATTCCCTTTGGAGCAGTCGCAAGATGAAACCCTCAAACACGCCTTTGACCAAGTGAGAGTCATCGATGGTCAACGACTCCAGCCTGACATCGCCCTTTCATACCCCTATTTTGCAATTATAAATGAGCGGTTGTATTGAGTGACACAGGACACTTGGACCAAAGAGGATACAACCCAACTTTTGATTCCAAGGAGCCGTCGGGAAATGGTATTCCAGGTGGCTCATTATAATCCCATGGTGGGTCACCTAGGAGAAAGGAAAACACTGAACCGTCTAATAGCCCGTTTCTATTGGCCGGGCATTGGCAGCGATGAACGCAGGTGGTGTGCGGCATGCCACGAATGCCAGCTGGTTAACCCACCGGCCACCCCAAAAGCGCCATTGTGCCCTCTCCCTCTGATCGAGGTCCCCTTTGAGAGAATTGGAATGGACCTCGTTGGGCCATTAGAACGGTCAGCATGCGGACATCGCTTTGTATTGGTCCTAGTGGACTATGCAACGCGATATCCGGAAGCAGTGCCTCTTCGCAACATCTCAGCACGCAGTGTTGCGGAGGCACTCTTCAAAATAATCTCCTGGGTGGGGATTCTGAAAGAAATCCTCACCGATCAGGGCACAACATTTATGTCACGGACACTACGCGAACTGTACGAGTTGTTAAATATTAAATCGATTCGCACCAGTGTATACCATCCTCAAACGGATGGCCTGGTGGAACGATTTAATAAAACCCTCAAAAACATGATTCGTAAGTTCGTGCATGATGATTCTAGAAATTGGGATAAATGGCTCGACCCCCTGTTATTTGCAGTATGAGAGGTCCCGCAAGCCTCCACTGGCTTCTCCCCATTCGAGCTGCTGTATGGGCGACGCCCACACGGCGTGCTTGATGTATTGCGAGAGGCCTGGGAGGAGGGACCTTCAAACAGTAAAAATGAAATTCAGTACGTTCTTGATCTTAGAGCAAAACTCCACACTTTGGGACAGCTAACTCAGGAGAATTTGCTCCAAGCTCAAGAACGACAGCGCCGACTGTATGACAGGGGAACTCAACTAAGGGAATTTGTACCGGGAGATAAAGTACTTGTATTGCTTCCCACATCGAGCTCTAAATTACTCGCCAAGTTGCAAGGACCCTTTGAGGTCACACGACGAGTGGGAGATCTCGATTATGAGGTTAAATGAACCGATAGAGGGGACGCTCGTCAAATATACCACCTCAATCTCCTGAAATTGTGGAGGGAGGCGGTTCCCGTGACGTTGGCTATGGTAGTTCCCGAGAAGGCGGAGCTCGGACCGGAGGTGAGTTCAAAACATAAACAGTTCACCCCAGTCATTTGCAGAGACCACCTCTCACCGAGCCAACTCGCGGAGGTTGCTAGGTTGCAACAGGAGTTTGCAGATGTGTTCTCACCTCTACCGGGATGCACAAACCTCATCCATCACCACATCGAGACCGAGCCGGGGGTGGTGGTACGTAGCTGCCCCTATCGATTACCCGAACACAAAAAGAAAATTGTTTGGGAAGAATTGGATGCGATGCTTGATATGGGGGTAATAGAAGAATCCCACAGTAATTGATCCAGCCCAGTTGTTCTAGTGCCTAAGAGCGACGGGTCTGTACGGTTCTGTGTGGATTATAGGAAAGTCAACGCGGTGTCTAAATTTGATGCATATCCAATGCCTCACGTTGATGAGTTGCTCGATCGGTTGGGCACTGCTCATTTTTATTCGACATTGGATTTGACGAAGGGTTATTGGCAGATCCCCTTGACACCAATTTCCCGTGAGAAAACCACCTTCTCCACACCGTTTGGATTACACCAATTTGTGACATTTCTGTTCGGTTTGTTTGGAGCCCCGGCTACATTTCAGCGTCTCATGGACCGAATCCTCAGACCGCATTCAACTTACGCCGCTGCCTATTTAGATGACATCATCATTTATAGCAATGATTGGCAGCGGCATATGCAACATCTGAGGGCGGTTCTGAGATCGCTGCGCCGAGCGGGACTCACAGCGAATCCGAAGAAGTGCGCGATTGGACGGGTGGAGGTACGGTATCTGGGGTTCCACTTGGGCCACGGGCAGGTGCGTCCCCAAATTGACAAGACAGCAGTGATTGTGACCTGCCTGAGACCCAAGACCAAAAAGGGGGTGAGACAGTTCCTGGGGCTGGCTGGCTATTATAGAAGGTTCGTACCTAATTATTCGGACGTCACCAGCCCACTGACTGATCTCACTAAAAAGGGAGCTCCAGATCTGGTCCAGTGGACGGAGCAGTGTCAACGGGCGTTCACGCAAGTTAAAGCTGCACTTTGCGGGGGGCCGCCTTTACATTCACCTGACTTCTCTCTCCCTTTTATTTTACAGACAGACGCTTCAGACAGGGGGCTGGGGGCCATACTCTCGCAGGTGGTGGAGGGGGAGGAGCGCCCGGTGCTGTACATTAGCCGTAAGCTCTCGTTAAGGGAAACTAAGTACAGCACCGTGGAAAAGGAGTGTCTCGCCATCAAGTGGGCGGTCCTCACTCTCCGATACTACCTGCTGGGGCGGGCCTTCAACCTCTGCTCGGATCACGCCCCACTCCAGTGGCTCCACCGCATGAAAGATACTAACGCCCGGATCACCCGTTGGTATCTGGCTCTTCAGCCGTCTAAGTTCAAGGTGGTCCACAGACCGGGGGCGCAGATGGCTGTCGCTGACTTCCTTTCCAGGAATGGGGGGGTGTGGTAGGCAGGCCGGATGCCGCCCCGGCCTGAGTCAGGCGGTGGGGATATGTGGCAGCGGGGGCGTGGTCAAGCATCTCTCCGGAGAGAGAGAAAGCGGTAAGGGCGCTTACACCTGAGCTAAATTATGTCTAACACCTGTCTCTAATTTCAGTGAGCATGGGGAGAGCGGCATAAATAGAGCGACACAGCACTTAGTCTGGGAGAGAGACTGGACATGACAGAGCCGAGCCAGAGCAAGGATTTTTTAGTAGTGAAAGTTTATTTGTGAAAGCAGTGTGTGATAGTGTTTAGTTTAGTGCTTAAAGGTAAACTGTAAAGTGGTATGGCGAAGAGGGAAAAATAAAGCCTCACCTTAAGAAGGAAAACTGCTTCTCGCTTCATCTTTTACACACACCTTAAGCCACACCTACTAAACCCACACCCAGTCAAACACAGCTCAAAACACAGCTGAAATCAGATGATGTGAGTGTCTCTGTTGAACAACTAGGGACTGCTTTCACCCATATAAACACCCCTCAAACCACACTCACCCAAACACTCATCAAGCCACGCCCACTTAAAAAATGCTGACCCAAACACAGACCCATCTCAAAACTCATGCCTCAATTTCATTACAGCATTGCTTCAACAATACAAAATCATAGGCACATAATTTCTCCTCTGTAGTGCTGACTATATTTAGAGATCATATGCTCATGAAGAAGGATGAATCTAACATTAACGTAGTCTCAGAAGGAAAATATGGCAAATTAAGCTGTTGAATGATTTATATTTTACATGATTTGTTCTAATTTTAATGTGCTTCACACAAACATTTACTCACTCTGACACCCGTCACATCTTAAAGTAATGGCCGGCACAAATAACGTAATGTTATTATTCGTATTACAGCCCAGGTTGTAAATTAAGATTACATTCCACATCTTCTCCCATTAATGCAGACGTATATTGAGCTAATTCAAGACAGAATAAAAATTACTGTTATTATCTTTGAATAAAAGTTGGGCTGATGCTATGTGAGATGTCTCATAATTATTATCAGGCTGCTCATATCCATTTAACAGATGCTGAAATGAAGAAGAGCAGCGGCTGAAAGACAATCAGTCATTTAGAAACACCATCAGCGTAATCACACTCATGTGGCGATCAGTAACCTGCCCGCGTGTCTCTGTGGACAAATGACAGGTGCTCGTCTGTGACATTTATGTGCACAGGACATGTGTGCTAAAAAAGAGTGTTATATACAACACTCATGAATAACGGCTTCTCTGTAAATGCTTGACTTTATGAATGCTTAATATCACTATATTGATAATAACAGTGGAATTTCAGAGCTGCTTTGAGGAGGGTTTTCATGTTATCAGTGCAGAATATGTCCTGATTCTACAATTATGGGTCATTTTCAGAGTCCATTTAGATCTTGCAAGTTCTTTTATGGCAGAGGAGTTGCAAAGTTATTACTGTAGATATTATGTCTCCTAATTCAGTGTTTCTAAAATACTCAGCTGAATAGAAACAGTGAATAAAGCTGAAAATGTGTTCGAGGGTAATTCATGCTACAAGTGAGTGTGTGCAGCTTTGGGGTATGTCTAAGAATCTGCCCTGTTCTGGCTGCTCTGTCTGTATCTACAGTAGCTAGAGGCCACATCTCTCTCTCTCTCTCTCTCTCTCTCTCTCTCTCTCTCTCTCTCTCTCTCTCTCTCTCTGTGTGTGTGTGTGTGTGTGTGTGTGTGTGTGTGTGTGTGTGTGTTGTTTAATTTCCCATCTTCAGTGCTCATCACACAATCTGCCTCAGTTCCTTTGCTAAACTACTTACATTAATGAATAAAAAAAATCTGTAATGCATTATAAAAAAATGTGTCACTATGTAAATTGTAAATAAAGAGAATATCAGTGACCCTGACCGCAGAATTTATATAGATTACCTGGCATTCGCGATATTATATTCAGTGTGTTCACATTTGCAATACATATAAATACAAGGGCTGCCAATCAATTAAAATTATTAATTGAATTAATTAAATGATTAACTTATCAATCAAATTAATTGCAATTAATCACATGTAAAATATTTTCTGAAAAAGGCCCCCAAATTAAAATAATTCAATATAAATAATACACAATAATTAAAATATAAATAATAATTAATTATTGCAATAAATATAATAATTCAGATTATTCAGCAGTGTTGGAGCAGAATGATGTTTCTCTTAAAACAGATTAAGACACAAGAGGCCGAGAATGAAGGGCTCCAAAGAGTGGCTTTTATTAGAGCTCAAGCAAGCACCGGTTGATATACAAATGAAGAGAGATCTGCAAAACAACAGCTGTACTTGTATTTTATACCATCTAAATGGGTCACGGGTGTGATCACACAAGTCATGAGATATGTCTGTTTGCACATACACACACACTCAAAGGTCGCGATTTGTTACACATCAGCACTTCTTGCAGAAACACAAGTTTCCACGACTCATTTATCTCAGGCAAATACACACAGAGAATGTCATGAAAAGGTCAATGCATGGAATGACAGAAAAGTACAGTTGAAGTCAGAAGTTACATACATCTTGGCCAAATACATTTAAACTCAGTTTTTCACAATTCCTGACATTTAATCATAGAAAACATTCCCTGTCTTAGGTCAGTTAGGATCACTACTTTATTTTAAGATTGTGAAATGTCAGAATAATAGAAGAGAGAATGATTTATTTTAGCTTTTATTTCTTTCATCATTCGCAGTGGGTCAGAAGTTTACATACACTTTGTTAGTATTTGGTATCATTGCCTTTAAATTGTTTAACTTGGGTCAAAAGTTGTGGGTAGCCTTACACAAGCTTCTCACAATAAGTTGCTGGAATTTTGGCCCATTCCTCCAGACAGAACTGGTGTAACTGAGTCAGGTTTTATAGCCTCTTTGCTCGCACACACTTTTTCAGTTCTGCCCACAAATTTTCTATCGGATTGACGTCAGAGCTTTGTGATGGCCACTCCAATACCTTGACTTTGTTGTCCTTAAGCCATTTTGTCACAACTTTGGAGGTATGCTTGGGGTAATTGTCCATTTGGAAGACCCATTTTTCGATCGAGCTTTAACTTCCTGGCTGATGTCTTGAGATGTTGCTTCAATATATCCACATAATTTCCCTTCCTCATGATGCCATCTATTTTGTGAAGTGCACCAGTCCCTCCTGCAGCAAAGCACCCCCACAACATGATGCTGTCACCCCCATGCTTCATGGTTGGGATGGTGTTCTTTGGCTTGCAAACCTCACATTTCTTCCTCCAAACAAAACAATGGTCATTATGGCCAAACAGTTACATTTTTGTTTCATTAGACCAGAGAATATTTCTCCAAAAAGTAAGATCTTTGTCCCCATGTGCACCTGCAAACTGTAGTCTGGCTTTTTTATGGCAGTTTTGGAGCAGAGGCTACTTCCTTGCTGACCAGCTTTTCAGGTTGTGACTATATAGGACTCATTTTACTGTGGATATAGATACTTGTCAACCTGTTTCCTCTAGCATCTTCACAAGGTCCTTTGCTGTTGTTCTGGAATTGATTTGCACTTTTTGCACCAAACTACGTTCATCTCTAGGAGACAAAATGCGTCTCCTTCCTGAGCGGCATGATGGCTGCGTGGTCCCATGGTGTTTATACTTGCGTACTATTGTTTGTACAGATGGACGTGGTACCTTCAGGCATTTGGAAATTGCTCCCAAGGATGAACCAGACTTGTGGAGGCCCACAGTGTTTTTTCTGAGGTCTTGGCTGATTTCTTTTGATTTTCCCATGATGTCAAGCAAAGAGGCACTGAGTTTGAAAGTAGGCCATCCACAGGTACACCTCCAATTAGCCTAACTGTCTAATTGCCTAAAGGCTTGACCAAGCTGCTTAAAAGCACAGTTAACTTAGTGTATGTAAACTTTTGACCCACTGGAATTGTGATATAGTCAATTAAAAGTGAAACAATCTGTCTGTAAACAATTGTTGGAAAATTACTTGTGTCATGCACAACTTGCCAAAACTATAGTCTGCTAATATGAAATCTGTGGAGTGTTTAAAAAAATTAGTTTTTATGACAACTTAAGTGTATGTAAACTTCTGACTTCAACTCTAATAAGATAACATTTATCAGAATATTGATTATAGATCCCACAGCAGATATAAAGCATTGATTAGACAATACAAAAAGTGGCTTAAGGAGCTTAATTCTGTGGCTTATATTTTATATATATAAAGTAAAAAAAAATAAAAATAAATAATTAACATAAGTAAAAATGGTTACTTACCTAACTTACCTAATCAGTTTATTGTCAATTACATGACTGTGGCGAAATTTTTCAAAATGATATTACGTGATTCACTACACATATCTCGGCAGTTCGGAGGTGAAATGTCCACTGTGTGGAGTTTTTTAAGGTTAATGCTCTATCGAGTTTAAAATCAACAAAACTGACCTCCCTAGCCTAAACCTTGAACCTAAAACTAACCGATTGTGTCAGAAAAAGCAAATGTGAGATGAATAAAAGTCATTGGTGTTATAGCGCCTCTAGTGTTCATTTCACCAAGAAACTGCTGCGATATGTACAACGAACCATGTAAATAGTATCTATACTAGTACTGTATAGTAGCTATAGTATCGTGATTCTATGAGACCAGGTTATTATTGTTCCTGTAGCTCAAATGGTAGATTACAGCGCTAGCAACACCTGCTAGGTCCTGGGTTCTATTACTCGGGAACACACATACTAATAAAATATGTAGCTTTAATGCACTGTACGTCACTTTGGATATGTGTCTGTGAAACACATGAATATAAATGTATCTCTCTCTCTCTCTCTTCCAGATATAGAAAGTAATGGAGAGAGAGACACACATCATTCTGTGGGAGTGTGACAGTACGACACCGTATAAACCCTAAACATGTTTTTTTAATAATACAGTACCGTGTGAATTACAATAAGCAATTTTAATTTCATCTGCTAAGTATGACAACATTAGCATATCCATTTAATTAGCAGTGTGCGTTAAAGACACCCTGCGTTAATCACCTTCATGAATGTGCTTCTGTCTTTCACAGCAGCTTTCTTTCTTTTATTTTCATCTATAACTAGATGTTTTCCTCTCTCTGATGCAGAATAAAAGGTGTTTGTTGTGATGGTTATATTTCTAATGGTTCTCAGTTGAGGAATCAGTGCTGTTGTCTGTGGATGAAAAGTAATTTCAACAAAATGTATACAAACACACATTAATGGGGTGGATTTGAATGGATTTTCATATTAAGGCTCATAGACTCTTTCAGCAATCTATTAATTGCAACAGAGGCATCATTGTTTTTCCATTTTGACACTGGCTCAATTAATAATAATAATAATAATAATAATAATAATAATAATAATTCCATACATTTATATAGTGCTTTTCTAGGCACTCAAAGCACTTTTCATAGTATAGGGGGACTCTTCTCAACCACCACCAGTGTGCAGCATCCACCTGGATGATGCGACGGCAGCCATAGTGCTCCAGTACGCTCACCACACACCAGCTATTGGTGGAGAGGAGAGAGTAGAGTGATACAGCCAATTAATGGATGGGGATTATTAAGAGGCCATGATTGAGAAGGGCCTATGGGGGAATATGCACTCACTTCATATTCCTGTTTCTCTCTCTTTCTCTCTCTCTCTCTCTCTCTCTCTCTCACACACACACACACACACACACACACACACACACACACTGAGTGTGTCTCTTATCTGTAGAATAAATGCTTGTGAAATGAATGCGGCTCTTGAAAATGGAAGCAGCTTCACTTGAGTAAATTTGTCTTTGAGGTGAATGACGATCTCATTTGATGCATTTTGGAGGAGTGCAAACTTAAAATTTAAGTCTTCATTGTAGAAAAATAAATAGGCAATGTTCTGGTGTGCTTCTATAATTTTTTTTTTTTTTTTTTTTTTGCAATTCATACTAAATATTATCTGAAGTTTATGGAGGTATTTTGTAACTAATTGTAGAGTTTGCTATTCAGCAAATCCTGCCCCGGCGGCCTGGCCCCGGCATAGAGCCACACGCAGGAAGCAGACAGCCCCCGTCTCACGGCCCGCCACCAAGAACCTGAGGAAGGCTTCTAGCCGCCCCTGAGATGGGCGACCCAGGCCCGTGGAGACCTGCTGCAGGCCTAGAGATGGTAAGCAGACCACTCCATCCCCCGGTGGAGGGCCGGGAGGAGAATCCTTTGTTGCCTTTAGTTTGATTGGCCGCATGCCCGAAAGGAGCAGTTTCCTCATTTCCTGGGTCACGCACCTGGTGTTTACGGCCATCGTTATTGTGATCACCAGACACCGCACATTTATGGCAGGCATGACTCTGCGGAGGCGGGCCCCCCACCCCTGCGCGCCCTACGAGGACGGTTCCCTCCTCCCCCATTGCTAACCGGTCCTATGGTGGGTATCCAGAGCCAGGTAAGTGCTTGGATGTCCCCAGGCATATGGCATCCTCGACGGCGGTCACGCTGCTCGGGTCAATGCATATGAGACCGCTTCAGCACTGGCGTCAGACTCGAGTCATGAGGTGGGCATGGCACCGCGGCACACATCGTGTGGTCATCATGCCGATCTGACGCTACCTGTTCAGCCCTTGGACGGGCCTTGCTTTCCTGCAGGCAGGAGTCCCCTTAGTGCAAGTACCTCAAGCACGTTGTGGTTATGACAGATGCCTCAGAGCGTGGCACCGTGTGCAACGGGCAAGCAGCCGTGGGCTCCAGGACAGGGCCGCGACTGTGTTGGCATGTCAACTGCCTCGAGTTGCTCGCAATATTGCTCGCCCTGCAGAGGCTTTGGCCATTGATCCAGGGCAAGCACGTGTTTGTCCGGACGGACAACACGGCGATGGTAGCGTACACTAGCCGCCTCCTCTGGAGTCAGCAGTGACTCAAGTCGTTGCGAGCCACTCACATCCAGGCACGCTGTCACGACAGGTCATGCTCAGGGGAGAGTGGAGACTCCACCCCCAGGTGGTCCAGCTGGTTTGGAGTCAATTCGGTCAAGCGCAGGTAAGCCTGTTCGCTTCCCGGGATCCTCCCACTGCCCACTCTGGTATGCCCTGACCGAGGCTTCCCTCGGCATAGATGCGCTGGCACAAAGCTGGCCCCTGTGGTGGTAGACACGATCACTCATGCTAGGTCTCCCTATATGAGGCACCTGTATGCCTTGCAGTGGTGTCTGTTCGCTAAGTGGTGTTCTTCCCGACGCGAAGACCCCCAGAGATGCACAGTCGGGTTGGTGCTTTCCTTCCTGCAGGAGAGGCTGGTGGGGTGGCTGTCCCCCCCACCTTGAGAGTGTACGTGGCCGCTATGGCGACGCACCACAATGCAGTTGACGTAAGTATTTAGGGAAGCACGACCTGATCATCAGGTTCCTTAGAGGCAGGAGGAGGTTGAATCCTCCCAGACCGCGCCTCATTCCCTCATGGGATCTCTCCGTGGTCCTGCAGGGAGCCCCATTTGAGCCCTGGAATCAGTTGAGCAGTCTCTTGAAGACTGCCCTCCTGACTGAGCTCACGTCCATCAAAAGGGTAGGGGAACTGCAGGCGTTCTCTGTCAGCGACACGTGCCTGGAGTTCAGTCCGGAATACTCTCACGTGGTCCTGATGCCCCAACCGAGCTATATGCCCAATGTTCCCATGACCCCGTTTAGGGATCAGGTGGTGAACCTACAAGCGATGCTGCCCTAAGAGGAGGCAGACCCAGCCTATTCATTGCTGTGTCCGGTGTGTGCTTTGCACATCTACTTGGATCGCACGCAGAGCTTTAGAGGCTCTGAGCAGCGCTTTGTCTTCTTCGGAGGACAGCGGAATGGGAGCACTGCCTCCAAACAGAGGATCGCCCACTGGGTCATTGATGACATCGCTTTGGCATACCACACCCAGGACGTGCCGCCCCCCTTGGGGCCTCGGGCACACTCCACCAGGAGTGGGGCGGCCTCCTGGGCCCTGACCAAAGGCGCCTCTTTGGCAGACATCGGTAGAGCAGCAGGCTGGGTAACACCCAATACCTTTGCAAGGTTCCTCAATCTCCAGGTTGAGCCTGTTCATCCTGTGTGTTGTCAGGTACAAACAGGTAAGTTGGCGGGACAACTGGCTGGGTGTACCGCTTCCGTATAGCGCCTTTCCCCTCCTGGAGGGGGAGATGTGCGCTTGTTACCCCCCAGCTGTGTTCACGAGGTCGTGGACCCTGGATGTCCTTCCTCCTTAGCTCTGTGGCAGGTGAGTTTGTGGAGAAACTCGATGCCGGCCCAGTATGTGTGCTATTAGGCCCTGTACTGGGGTAGGTGCTCCACATGTGCTGGTTTCCTGTTTGTAACTCCGTGTGATGTATCTTCCGCTAGACGGTTTCCCTGTTGGTAAACCCGTGTCTTCCTTGGGCAGAGTTTCCTTCTGCCACTGGTCGCCATGTTTGTAGAGCTCCGTTCCCTCTGGGTAGGACCTACCATGGGGAATTCTCCACATCCATCACTGCCGACAAGACAAAGTAAGACTATGTGATGTATTTCCACACAATTGCCTCCCCTTCGGGCAGGATATGGTCTCTGCGGTGTCTTCCCCTTGGGAATGGACACCCCCCCCGACGCGGACATTTATGGCCCCCAGCTGAACGATATCCATTCTTTTTTGGGCAGTCGACTTGTCCCCGAGGTGCGGGGGGCCATACGACGCACACAGGCGCATTGGGGGAGGTTACGTGACGGTCAGGTGTGCTGGCTATGAGGCACGCAATGGTTTGCCATCTTGCACCGCCAGTCCACATAACACAGTTCAGCTAGTTGTGGCATTTCGTATAGGGACCCCTAGTGTCACTACATCGACACAACATCGAGTGAGTGACAGATAGGGAACGTCCTGGTTACTTTTGTAACCTCTGTTCCCTGATGGAGGGAATGAGACATTGTGTCCCTCCTGCCACAACTCTGAACTACCTGCTGAAATGGCCGGGACCCTGTCTCGGCTCCTCAGCACAAAACCTGAATGAGTGGTTGCGAGCCAGCTCCTTTTATACCCGTATGTCCGGGGGATTGGCATGCAAATTCCACTCGCCAGTTCCCATTGGCCTTTTCTCAAAGATCAGAGGTGTTTGGGGCTCCCAAGGGTGACCCCTAGTGTCACTACATCGACACAACGTCTTGTTCCCTCCATCAGGGAACGGAGGTTACGAAAGTAACCAGGACATTTCGCTAAGTTTACACCCTCCATCTATAATTTAACATTGTTTTCCTCTACTGAAAACAGAGCATTTAGAAAATGTGCTGCTTTACTGCATAATCTGGAAAACAATGATGTTAGGAAACTGAAAAATGGAAATATCAAATGTAAACAGAGTAGTGTGGATGTGGCACACACATTTTTCATCCAATTCAAGCTAAATATTATCAGCAGTTTTCGAAGGTATTGTGTAAACTGTAGACACATCATGTTTGTAAACATGTATTTGTACATAAAATGTACGTTTGTATGGTTAGATAGACGCTGAGACATACAATATCAACTTATTGACAGCATCTTAAACATAAACCTTTTTATGTACAGTATCTACAACTCAGTTGCGATTTCTCAGAATAGGCAAGGGAGGCAATGCCTCTGCAAAAATTTGGGTTATAAAGGACTGTACACAAATAAAAAAATAAAATATTACGAAATGTGAGCTCAAACAATGTGTATAGCAGTCATATTTCTGCAGTCACTGAACAGCGACACCAAGTGGATAAAGTTTCAGAGGGAGGCAGCATCTCTCAAGCCTCCCTTCAGCTCATTGAGATTAACCACCAAAAAGTCATGTGAGGGGAGAAATTAGCTCTGATTAGCGCTGATTCGTTCAATATGCTGTCAATCAATCAATGCGATAGTGCCCCCCTCTCAAGCTCTCGTCTTCACAGCAGGTCTCTGCAGATCGCTATGAATGGGATGAGCTAATGCAGAAGCACAAAAACAATATATGCAAGGTATGCAATGCATAGGGGCACCATGTAATGGGGGGCGCCAGCGGCTCACTAAAGGTGGTGCAATCGGCCTCCTCGACCCTTCCAATATCATCACCCCCATGCTCAGTGCTTATAATGGATGACACTCCCCTCCCCTTGCTTGACAGATACATGGGGCACAAATTTTAGTTTTGCATACCCACTCGGAAATGTGTAGTTGCACCCCTGAGCTAATGGAAGTGGAAAAACTATTTGCACAGAAAATAACTAACTGACACAGACAACCGCATTTTTTGGTCACATCCAAATCAAAATGAACTTAAAATTACTTGAAATCTGAAATGGTATTTGAGTGACATACTTTTTACTGAGCACTCACTCTTAAAAGTACAGTTCCATCATGAACCCTGTGTTGTTTGCCAAGGAGTAGATGATAGATGATCCAAAAATAAGATGACTATAAAAATAAAAGGCAAACAGATGAAATATTCATAAAATATGCTTGTTGCCAAAATCTTTGCAAGGGTTCCTATGGAGGTGAGTGAGCTCAATACTCAGACCACATCCACACAAATAAGTTTTCGTTTTAAAATGTATTAATTTGATATTCATTTACGGCTCTCATACACACTGGAATGGCATTTTTTTCTCAAGCGAAAATAGAGCATTTCTAAAGCGCTGTCCATAACTGCATACTTGGGAAAACAAAGATGTTAGGAAACTCAAAATTAAGTTTTCAAACGATAACAGATTTATGTGGATGTAACACACAAAAAATTATGTGAAATTCATGCAAAATATTATTTACAGTTACCAGAAATATTTTGTAAATATTTCTGGATATATTGCATATATATCTGGATAAATGCATGTTTGTTTTTTATATATGTTCAGGGTGATCAGATTCGTATTTGTACATAAAGTGTACGTTTGTATGTTTTGACAGACACCGAAACGTACAATATCAACATATTGGCAGCATCTAAAACGTAAGTCTTTTTTTACGTACAGTATCTACAACTTTATAGACACACAAATCTTCACGAATCCTTTGACGACTGTTTGGAACTGAAATTGTTGAAATCTTTGCAAGGGTTTCGCCAGAGGTGAGCAAGTTCAATATTCAGACCACTTCAACAGTAATAACTAATTTAATGCTCATTTTTATATTTACAGCTCTTATCCACACTGAAATGGTATTTTCCTCCACCAAAAACAGACCATTTCAAAAGCGCTCTCCATTACTGCATAATCTGGAAAACAATGACTTTAGGAAACTGCAAACAGAGTCCCTAAAATTGTTCATAACATGATTTACGTTTTAGATGGTGTCGGTACGTTTATTTTTTTACGAATTAGTTTCTATCCAAATGTAAAAACTATGGGCTCTATTTTCATGAGCGCGCATAGTTCAATGCTACACGCAACGGCCGTGCGCTATTGTGGGTGTGTGCACGCAAACTGTGGGTGTATTGCATGGTAATGAATTGGCGCAAAGCACAATTTGCTATTTTCCTGAGAAACAGGTTGTTGGGTAAACTCAGTTTCTGCATTTGCAGATTGGAGATTCCACCAGTAGGTGGTAATAAATGTCATGTCCAAACTCTGAAAATATAGTGAAACATCAAATTATGTCCCTGATGATCAGAGTTGCAGTCGTCTTATATGAAACATAAATGTATGAGATTTGTGGTAAACTATAGGTCATGGTTTATTTTTCAATTATTATTATTATGTTTAAATTTACAATTGTATTTATGGTCTAATTTGTAGGCCTAAATGTATTTTTCCACCTGTTGTCATAGTGATTTTTAAGTCACTGCAAAATGGGCCTGTGTAAGAAGTTGGAGAGAGTAAAATGTTTGGAATTAGTAGGCCAAGATTATTTGACCATTTTGTTATTTTGATTATATTTTCATTTCGTTTCAAGTGTAATTTCAATTTAGAAATATTTTTGGTTTAATTATTTTGTGTTTCAATAAATTAATAACATTTTTCAAAATCAGAATCGACTGATAGAAGTGCGTGCCGATACAATCACTGTTAATTCTAGCCATGATTTTTGTGTTAGTAGAGGAAAATGATTAATAATACTTACATTCTCTGTAACTTAATGGAGTCTATATCCAAATTCTGACGAGAATCACATTTTCCATACGTATAAAAAGATTTTGACACTGTCATAGAAATATGCTGGACAATCATCAACGAGGCAGTTAATGCACAAAAGAACACACTGTAATTTTAAATTCTTCTAATTCATTGCATACAGTCCATTTACACTACCAACTTCTTCACTGGTAGTGGTGAACCTCCGGCAAACCTTCGGCAACAATGGACTATTTGACACAAGTTTGCCTCAGTGCTCATTTGCATGTGAAAATTATCAGTGCAAATTTGCACTGAACTCAATTTTTGTAAGGGTTCACATTCGAATACTCGTGAGACTTTGTTGAATAGTGTATATTGTCCTTTGTGTAAAGTCCCTGTGTAAAGATATACTCTGTCTATTAAGCGTTTTTGTAAAGTCTGATTTAAAACACCTTCTGGTTCAGCAGCTCCACAGAGACACAGCATGTTCACCTCTCAATCCATTAACAGAGGAAGCTTCATCTGAAAGATAATGTTCTCCTCTCAGCCCTCCTGTAGTTTATTCAGTAATTCATAATCATGAATTATTCCTCCAGCCGGATTACAGTTTATTAGAGCTAAAAGATGTTCATGTTTTGTAGAGAATTAGAAATGTGTGTTTGCTTTAAAAGGCTAAAAAGAGCGTATACTGAAAGTAGTGAGTGATCAAACTTTGATGTGAAATATTAAAGCAGGTTTGCTCTCGTAGCACGTAAAACTCACTTCAGGATCCAAATTTTACATTGGACATCATGTAACAACCCAACAAGGTAGGAACTACGCAGTGTAGTCTGGGTCATATTTAATTTCACCTTGAACCAAGTATGTTTCATGGTTTTTAGTACCAAAGTACCAAAGAGTTTGATTGGACACACGAGCTTTGACATAAACTATTTGTCCTCTGTTTTAGAAGTTGATACGTCCATTTATTTTGCCGTCCTAATTACGCATGATTGTATGTTTTGTTTTTTTTTTGTATGTAATTGAAGCACAGCTGTTTACAAAATAGTGTAGCTTTTCCAGGAATATGCTACATTTTCCATCATGACCACATGGGAGGTTGGCATGTTGTTTTCGAGAGTTCCAGTACCGTAGGATCGGCCACATTATGCAGACTCACCGATAAGCACCATCTTCTATCAGACATTTTTGCATCACCCCCACCATGCTCACCTTCTCCTGTGGCATGAGTGGAAGCATGTTGTGTCAGTAGCGTAGAAGATCCAGGTTCAAATCCTGGGTTAAAAGCAGGAAGTAATTGTGTTTGCATAATCAGTGACGAGTGCAATTATGAGGTTGTATCTTTTCCTCTAACATTAAATTTTTACTCCACTGATGCTTAGGTTTAGATTTGGGTTGAGGGGTTCAGTTTATAAAATATGCATTCCTCTTTACTATATAAAGCTTGTCCAGCTGAAAACAACTTACTTCACAACTTGCTTTTTGGTGCCCCTCTGTGGACATTTCACCTGGAAAATGGAGCTCACACATGCCAATACACCCCAAACCACTTACTGTTTTGGCCACTGGGGGCAGTGTTTCACATTTCGGTAAGCACAGACCGATTTTAGCTAAAGAAAAGTCAACCTAGTGTTTACGATTTGGTGGATTTTTAAGAAATATTACGACTTTGTTTGTACAAAATTATGTTGTTGGAAACATTTTTCCATATTGTGTTTATCATACTTTAATAATCATGCTTGTGCATTTCACGTCCTGTTTTAAAACAAAATAAAAAAATGTTGGCACTGTTTTTGATGCAGTTATACAAATATGTTATAATAGGATTTGTTAAGTTTATCAACTGTGCTTTGTGTAAATTTACAGTATGTTTATTATTATGTTAGTTTTGATGCTTTCGCCCTAATTGATAGACCAATTGTTTTTGTTTACTCGGGAGGTTCATGTCAATGAACTGTTTAATAAATAAATAAATAAATAAATAACCCAATCATTTAAAACATCCTTCTGTTGTGTTTGTCATGGTTTAATAATAACAGTTGGAAGTATCTTACATTTGTTTGTTTTTCAAGAGCCACTCTTTGGTTTTGGTTTTTATTTTAGAAATAATTAACTTTGTTTAGTGTAAATTTAATAGGTTTGATGCTTTTGCCTTAATTGATATCCCAAATGTTTTTGTTCCAGATAAATCTAAATACACTCTGTGGATTACATAATTAGATGATCATGTTATTTAATAGATGTTACCCCCTTATATAAAGTAGCCTGAAAGAAGTTAATTTGTTAATTGTTAATTTTGTAGTAATTTGACCCATTTTTATATCATGATCCACCAGTTGCGAACCACTGATCTAGAATTTGATGACGTATGCAACGTCTTGACAACGTTATCTCATGACAACTCATTATAATTTGTGAAATTGTAAGGTATTGTACGATTTGGCTGGTACGAAAAGGTACAACTTTTATTCCCATAGAGACCAACCAATCAACAAACTAAATTTCAAATCCATACAAAACATGCATCAAATTTTAGCTAGCCTTCTATTCAACACTTTATTTTAAGAAAAGAAATGGCTTTAAACACATTTGGTTACTCATTTCATATTTATTTATCCAATACAAATGACTGATGTATGTCAATTGCATGTAACATGCTTCTGTCATCACATTCTAAATGATCTCTTTCTTCCTCTTCTTTTTTTCCATTAAAATAATGGTTAGGTTTAGAATTTGGGTAACAGGTTAAAATTAGGAAAAATAACAATAACATTGTTAATTATTTTTTCTATGCGAGTAAAAGTTGTAAGTTTTTGCATGAGCCAACTCTTTTTCTTACAATTTTGCCATCTCGTACTATTATAATTAGTTGTCCTGAGACCGGTTTGGATATCCATTACCACTACCCAATAAAAAGAAACATCAAATCTCTCTAATTATGAAGCGGTTCCTCAATTCGAGAGAATTTGAGAGAAGTGGTCTATGTCGTTGCTGTGTATGATGTGAGTGTTTTTACAGTCTCTTAGTCAGTCACAAGATTTCTCTTTTTCTCTCTATCAGATAGGTGACACACTTTTCGAAAGCCTCGTTCATCTTATCGAGAGCCATTTCTCATTTCTACACTTCTGTGTTTTTCATTCGGAGTCTCATCGGCCGTAAACCCAGAGGAGCATGGAGAAGTGCACACCGCCACTGAGAGAGGCTGTTTTACATTAAAAATGCTTTTGAGCCAAGGTAAGGTCACGTTTTAATAATATACAACACCACGCTGCGTTGAGAAAAATACATTTTTAATTACTTAAGTGACTGATATCTAAGGTTCTGCTTTGAGGATTTTGTCCCATGAAATATTCATGTGTTTTTTTTTCTAATTCATACATCTGAGTGCCACACCTGGAGATGAGCACTTTTTCTGCACGCTGCCAGAGGACGCTACGATTACACACACATACAAAACACGCAAGAAACCTCTCAGGTGTTCTGTGCGACATGAGCTAAGGATAAACTGCAAGACCTCCACAACAATGAAAATATCTCAGCTGACATTATTAGCACCTCGCTCCTGTCGCGTGTTGCTCCCTAAAGCCGTTAATGATCCCAAATCAACTAAACGTGACAAAAAAGCTCCCCACAAGCAATAACGTGTTCTACCTCCCGATGTTGTGTTCACGTGAGCCGGTGAGCGCTCATCAAAGTGCCACTTCTGCTTAAAATATAAATGTGTTTCACTCGAATGTCTGAACAGAGAAATAAAAGTGTTTTGTGTTTCGATGTTCTTATTACTGTCACAAAGAGAACAAATAATCGTCAGCGAACCTGCGGTAGGTGAGGAAGATTAAACACGTTTAATCTAAAATATTCCGGCGATTAGCAGCGAGTAAATTTCTGGTTCTGAAGAGGACTGGATTAGATATGGAAACTTTTGCTGTAGGGACGATTATGAGCTGCTCTCATTCTGACTGACGTCTGAATCAGAGACACCAAAGATCTGCTCACCTCAGCGAGAATGACTCAAAATTAAAATCTATGTGATCTCATTATGTTCTATTTGTAGGCATTCATAGTATGTAAAGTGTGGTTCATTTGTGTTCTGCAGACGAAAGAAAGTCATACACATCTGGGATGGCATGAGGGTGAGTAAAAGATGAGAGAATGTTCACTTTTGGCTGACCTATCCCTTTTACCTTCTATTTAGATAACGATGATTTTGAAAAATGTGCCATAGAGATACTGAAATCGCATGCTATTTAAAAGCTACTTAGTGTTATGGGAAACTCAGGCCTGATCTGAAAACATACGTTTTCGAACATACAAAGTTTATATATGCATGCAGAAATAATGGCTGTGTTGGATTACAGTCTCTTTAAACGCATGCCAATTAACTGATATAAATAAAGATGTTGTGCTGTTGAAGGTCAGCAACACAAATCCAGAGTACTAACACAAACTTCTCCACCTTGCCGGTGTCCTGTAAAGATAGTTTGAAACAATGTTTATGCTCATCCTTGAACTTGCAGCGGTGTCGTGTTATTTTCATTAAAGGTGACTAGAACATTATCGAATCCAGATGAATTTGAGTCTTGTTTAGAGACCACCAACTTCGCAGATCTCGCGTTAATAAAGAGGCACACATGCCAGCAAATGTGGCAAGCATCTTTTAGCAGAACTGCACGAGTGAACAGAGATGACTGCTCATTGTGGCACATACATGTATAGCAATTTTAATTTGATTAATTGCGCATTCAAACACTATTTTTTTACGTCAAATATATGTAAAATTCTTAGGCATTCCGGATATGGATGTTGAAATCAGCGTGGATTGCTTGTGGCAATGGAATGGTGTTAAATTGTCAGTAAAAAGTATCTATTGTAGTGTTGAATCTCATCCATGCTCAAGTTCATTGTTTCTCTCCAAATGATATTGGTTCTCACGTGGCACATGACCTATTGCAACATGGCTAGTTTGAACATTCTGCTAAATATCTCCTTTTGTATTCCACATTAGTGAGTATGGCAAAAGTGTGAAGAAATAACAACATAATTTTCATTTTCGTGTGAACTATCCCTTCAATAACCAAACCAAACAACTAGTCTACAGAAATTGAGAAGTTTGTGTTGACAGGTAAGTGAGTTAATATTTTTACTCTCAGTGAATATTTTATGCTGTTTGGTCCCTTTACAAATCTAAGTCACTTCAAACTCGTTCCATCTCACTCTCTCTGCCACATTTTCTCTTTCATGTCATCTTCCTTCTGTCACCATCACAGATGGACTGAAGTCACAAACTTACAGCTGGAGGCTTCGTCCAGAACATTCCAAAATGTATCAACATTTACCAGACCAGACACAACTGTGTCTGGAGAGAAATATAAAGTCAGAGGGTTTATAAATGTTCAGAGGAAGTCACATTCTGACTTCCTGTAATTTGTGACACAGAGCCATCTGTCACAAACTACAGCTACTGACTCTCTCTCTCTCTCTCTCTCTCTCTTCTGTTATCCACTGTTACTGTCACATGTAGTCGAGATTTCTCTTCAAGACGTCAAGAGTTTCTGAATCACAGATTAGAAAAATATCCAAACATCAAGTAATTTATATGCTTTGTGGTTAGTGGTGTTTTTATAGCAAGCATCACTAAAACTATTGCTCATAGTGACTTGCCAAACCTTTAACAGTAAATATTAAACATTTAGTGTAAAAGTGATTCTGAAGCGTTTGTACTCCAAACATGAATGATCTCTCAAATCGTGTGTGTTGTTGAGGAAAGGTGTTCTGTTATTTTACTAAGAGATAAAACTTACCATTTCCATTTACCATTACCTGAAATAATCCCATAAACTCACATTGAAGAAAGGGCTCCAGTGAGATCTAGAGCAGAATATCAGAGAGAGGGTGTAGGACACTTTTGACATGGACCAGTAAGAAACCACCTAGCAACCACCCGGAACAGGCTAGGAATTACATATTTACACCTCAGCAACCACCCCTTTTACCTTAGCAATCACATAGTAACGCCATAGCAACTACCCAGAACATTCTAGCAATGTCATATCAATGTCCTAACAACCATCTAGAAGAGAACACCAAAGCAAACACATAGCTATACCCTAGCAGCCATCATGAACACCGTTACAACCACACAGCAATGCCCCAATAACCACCCAGAACTTCCTCACAATCACACAGTAACACCCTAGCAACCACCCAGAACACCTTAGTAACCGGATAGAAACGCTATAGCAACCAGAACACCTTACAACCACATAGCAATGCCTTAGCAACCACCCACAACACCTTAGTAACCACATAGCAATGCCCCACCAACCACCCAGAACATCCTCACAATCACATTGTAATGTCCTAGCAAACACACAAAACACCCTCAAAGCCAGAAAGTAATGTATAGCAACCACCAAGAACACGTTAGCAACCACCCAGAACACCCTAGAAACCACATAGCAATTCCCCAACTTCCACCCAGAAACCCCTCACAACCACATAACAATGCCTTAGCAACCATCCAGAACACCTTAGCAACCACCCAGAACACTCTAGCAATCACAAAGCAATGCCCCAACAACCACCCAGAACATCCCTATAATCACACAGTATCGGCCTAGCAACTTGAACACCTTAGCAACCACATAGCAATGCCCTTATAACCACCTAGAACACCTTAGTAACCACATAGCGACACCCTAGCAGCTAGAACACCTTACAACCACATAACAATGTCTAAATAACCACACAGAACACCCTAGCAACCACATAGCAATGCCCCAATAACCACACAGAACAGTCACAATCACATAGTAACACCCCTAGAAACCACCCAGAACACTTTAGTAACCACATAGTAATGCCCTAGCAAACAGAAAACATAACATCTACATAGCAATGCCTTAGTAACAATGCAGAACACCTTAGCAACCACCCAGAACACCTTAGTAACCACATAGCAATGCCCCAACAACATCCTCACAATCACATAGTAACGCCCTAGCAACCATACAAAACACCCTCACAGCAAGTTAGTAATGCCCTAGCAACCACAAAGAACACCCTAGGAACCCCCCAGAACACCTTAGCAACCACACAGAACACCCTAGAAACCACATAGTAATGCCCCAACAACCACCCAGAACACCCTCACAACCACATAGCCTTAGTAACCACCTAGAACACCATAGCAAACATTGGTAGTGAGTATTTCATGGCTGAGAGTTTCATGGCTGATTGGTACAAATAGCTTGAGCACACACAGACTTGACTCCTGACAGTAATGCTGAAATGCTAGAAAATCACTCCCTTCACGTGAGCTTCAGATTTCCTCCCCCCACCCCACGTGTGTGTGTGTTCCCTGTGAGGTGTTCTAGTCATGTTGGCAGTCAGGCTCCGATATCACCTTCTCCTGACCGGAATTTCTGCATTCCCTGTTGAGATTTTTCCATCTGTTTCCCACAGCACACATACACACACACAACCTGCTTAGAGAAGCTCCACTGAGTTGGTTTGTGTCCTTTAACGCAGTCGGTCACACACACACACACACACACACACACACACACAAACACACACAGAACTCAAAAGTGCTCAAATTCAACATTTGATTTTGAGAACAGAAGTTCTTCATTAAATTTATTGGAACTAAATAATGTCAGAACAACACAATTGTTCTCATAAAAAGAACTGCCATTATAAATAACCAGTTGTTTATCTTACCAGTTTATTTAAATTGATAATTGATCATGTTGTTTTACCACCCACATTTTCATCTGTGATCACATTCATTCAGGCGTAAATGAATGTTTTAGTGCTGTATTCTGAATTTTTTTGTTTAGAGTTTACAGTTCGTAATATTGCTGCTATTTTACACCTGTCTGTCTCACAGCTTCCCTCCCGTCTAGCTGTTTTCTTGTCTATGTGTTTGTCTGTCTGTCTTTTATGTCTCTCTTCCAGTCTGTATGTTTGATTTTTCTGTCAGTTTGCCTGCCTGTCCATCTGTTTTGGTTTGTCTGTTTGTTTATCTATCTGTCTCACGGCCTGTCTGTCTTTGTTTGTCAGTTTGTCTGTTAGTTTGCTTGTCTGTCTGTTTGTTTTTCTGTGTCTCAGCCTGTCTGTCTGTTTGTTATTTTGTCTGTCTTTCTCTCTGTCTCTCGGCTGGTCTATCTATCTTTGTTTGTTTGTTTGTCAGTTTGACCACCTGTCCATTTTCTTGTCTGTTTGTGTCTATCTGTCTCAATGCTTGCCCGTCTTTATTTATGTTTGTCTGAGTTTGCATGCCTGTCTCTGTTTGTTTGTCTGTATGTGTCTATTTATCTCTGCCTGTCTGTCTTTTGTTTGTTTGTCTATCATTTTTGTCTGTCAGTTTGCCTGCCTGTCTGTCTGTTTGCATCAGTCGGTTTGTCTTGTCTGCCTGATTGTTTGTCTGTTATTTGCCTTTGTTCATCTTTTTGCATATCTATATGTTTGCGTCTCTATTTTTGTTTGTCTGTCTGTATGTTTGTTTGTCTGTCAGCTTGCCTGCCTATCAATCTGTTTGTGTCAGTCGGTTTGTCTTGTGTGCCTGATTGTTTGTCTGTTTTTTGCCTTTGTTCATCTTTTTGCATGTCTATATGTTTGTGTCTCTCTTACGTTTTTGTGGTTGTTTGTTTGTCAGTTTGCCTGTCTGTCTGTTTGTATGTTTGCTTGTCTGTCAATATGCCTGCCTGTCTCTCAGCCTGTCTGTCTGTATGTTTGTTTGTCTGTCTGTTTTCCTTCCTGTTTGTCTGTTTGCATTTATATCTGTTTTTTGTCAGTCTATCTGTCTGAATGTTTGTCTGTCTATTTGCCAACCTGTCTATTTGCTTTTTAGTCTGTTTGTGTCTGTATGTTTGTCTGTCTGTCAGTTTGCCTGCCTATCTGTTTGTGTCTGTCAGTCTGTCTTGTCTTCCTGTCTGTTTGCTTGTCTGTCTTTTATGTCTGTTTGTCTGTCTGTCTGTCTTCCTAACTGTCACTTTATTTGCTCATCTATCTTTTTGTGTCTGTCTGTCTGTCTTTCTGCCTGTCTGTGTGATTGGTCTGTTTACTTGTCTTCCTGTTGTGTCTGTTTGTGTTCGCCTGTTTTTTTGCCTCTCTCTCTCTCTCTCTCTCTCTCTTCGTCTGGTTCTGTGTCTGTGTGTTAGAGTACTGTAATCTCATCTGTATTTTCTGTCTGTCATACAGGTGAGCATCTTTGTTCTTTGTGTCAAAGGCATTTGTATTAACACACATCACACAGAGCTATAAAGACCTGTCTGTCTGTGTCTTCCTTTCTCTCTATAGTCTCAGTTGTACCTGCAGGTGAGCAGGTGAGATGCTGACAGACAGGAGTGTGTAACCCTGAGGACAGCCCTGGCCGTGTATGGCTTCTGACAGCTGCTACTGTTGCATAACACACACACACACACACACACACATCAACACAACATCACATACCTCTCTCTCTCTCTCTCTCTCTCTCTCTCTCTCTTGCTGCAGTGCATAACAAATTACACTTAATAAGTTTCCTCTCACCACAGTCATTCCACCATTCACATCCAAATTTCAATTTAGCTTCTAATGTTGGAATTTCCCACCATGAATTATATCGCAATATTACATCAATTGCAGCAAATGTGAACATTAAATTAAAAGTTTTAGCATGAAAGTAGTGCAGAAATCAGCTATGTCAAAGCACTTTCACTCCAAGCAGCACCAATTTTGAAAAACACTGATCAGTTGCTCAGGAATCAGGATTATTTGTTTTAAAAATGGTTTTGTTTTTGTATTTTAATTTTTAATTTACATTTATATTTAGTTTGTTTCAGTTGTTGATTTGGTATTTATTTTGTTTGTATCTTTGAAAAATTAGTTTAGTTTAGGTTTTAGTTTAATTTCAGTGTTTGTTTTAGTTTCCATTCTGTATAACACAGCACCACAAAATGTTTTAACTGCTTTACGAGAACACACACGGCACTTCATAAGAAAACATAACAAGCAAACATTTTTTATTTTATTTTATTTTGTTTATTTTTTTCATGTCAATCAAATTGCCACTTCTATGGTTTATTTTAACCGAATAAACTGATAGTTTAAAGATAGTCTTTTATTTTATTTTAAGTAAAAGGTTTTTGTTGTTGCTATTGTTTGTTTTTTCACCTAACTTTTGCCTTCTCAATAGTTTTTGTTAATAATAACAACTTTGGAGTGCATGCTGATAGTTATTTTATTCTTTTTCTGCTATTTATTTGGTAAAACTTCACAGTAAGGTTTCATTTCTTAACATTAGTTATCATAGTTAACAACAACTAACAATGAACAATACTCTTAAGGCATTTATTAATCTTAGTTTGTTAAATTAACATAATTCATTTTAAATCAAAAGTTGTATTTGTTGACTTTAGTTAATGCACTATGAACATATAAAAATAATAATGATAATAATAATAATAATTTTATTTATATAGCACCTTTTAGCGATTAAGCACAAAGTGCTTCACAAAACCAAAAATCAAATATACACACTAATAATGAACAACTGTATTTTTATTAGATAAAATTAACAAAGATTAATAAATGCTGTAAAAATATATATAATGTTAATTGTTTGTTCATGATACCTATTATGCATTAACTGATGTTAATGAATGGAACCTTATTGTAAAGTGGTACCATTTATTCAAAATAACTAGCATCTAAATACAACTTAAAGGGATAGTTCACCCAAAAATGAAAATTCTCTCATTATTTACTCATGCCATCCCAGATGTGTATGACTTCCTTTCTTCTGCCGAACACAATTTAGATTTTTAGAAGAATATTTACAGCTCTGTAGGTCCATACAATGCAAGTGAACGGGTGCCAAAATTTTGACGCTCCAAAAAGCACATAAAGGCAGCATAAATGTAATACATATGAGTTTTAATCCAGAGCATTAATATCCTCAGAAGTGATATGATTGGTGTGGGTGAGAAACAAATCAATATTTAAGTCCTTTTTTGCTAGAAATTCTTCTCCCTGCCCAGTAGTTTTTGTTAATAATAACATCTTGGTTACTGATGTAACCTCTGTTCCCTGATGGAGGGAACGAGACGTTGTGTCGATGTAGTGACACTAGGGGTTCGATCTTGAGAGCCCCAAACACCTTTGCTCAAAATAGAAAAGGCCAATGAAAATTGGCGAGTGGAATTTGTATGCTACTCTTCGCCCCGGACATACGCGTATAAAAGGAGATGCCGTGCATCACTCATTCAGATTTATGCTGAGGAGCCGATAGAGAGTCCTGGCCATGTCAGCGGCCGGTTCAGCACCACAGCAGAAGGGACACAAAGTCTCGTTCCCTCCATCAGGGAACAGAGGTTACATCAGTAACCAAGACGTTCCCTGTCTGTCACTCACTCGACATTGTGTTGATGTAGTGACACTAGGGGTTCCTATAGGAAACGCCACAGGCACTGAACCATGTCACGAGGTACGGAAGAGTGGACACAGGCAAGCTGCTGCGTGCCTCGCAGCGAGCGCTCAACCACGTCGTGACCTTCCAGTGAGTTAGGTAAGGCGTCTCCCTAGTCCCGTTAAGGGGGGTGGAGGCACTTACCCAAGGAGGCTACAGGCGGTGTCTTAATTGATTGCTGTTAAGCAATGTCCCGCCGAGCACTTTTCTAGAATAGCACTGGGAAGTGCTCTTCCCTCTCCAGGAAGGAGAGCACTACGGAGACCACATCCTGCCGAAGGGAGTTAGTATGTGGAGAATACCTCACATGGACTTACCAACTGGGAAGTTGGAATGATACACGGGCTAACCTGAAAAGGGGAATACCACAAGTACTGGGCCTGGTGGCATCACTCCTCTGCAGAGTTCGTCACCTGAACAATGCTAAAGAATTAAAGAGGCATCCGGATTTCGCTGGAAAAAGCGCACATTATCACCTTTGAAGAAGGGGAAAGGTGCAATGCAAGTGGTACACCCAAATGGCCGCCCGGTCTACCTGCTGTTACCGTGTAACACGCGGGTCGAAACCGGGTCTATGCGTAGTTTAAAAAACCTTGCAAAGGTATTGGGTGTAGCCCAACCCACAGCTCTGCATATATCTGCAAGAGAGGCACCCCTTGCCAGTTCTCAGGAGGACGCAACACCTCTAGTGGAGTGTGCCCGGATTCCCAAGGGGAACGGCAAGTCCTGAGACTGGTATGCAAGGAAAATGGCATCCACAATCCAATGGGCTAATCTCTGCTTGGAGACAGCTTTCCTCTTCTGCTGTCCTCCAAAACAGACAAAGAGCTGCTCCGAGCGTCTAAAGCTCTGCATGAGGTCCAGATAGATGCGCAGAGTGTGAACTGGACACAGCAACGACAAGGCTGGGTCTTCCTCCTCTGAAAGGAGTGCTTGCAGTTTCACCAAAAAAGGTCCCGAAAAGGAGTGGTGGGAACTTTGGGCCGGGGTCTCAAGATCACGTGAGAGTGTACTGGCCCGCACTCCAGGCATTCGCTGGTAACTGAGAGCACCTGCAGGTCCCCCACCCTCTTGATGGAAGTGAGCGCCACCAGGAGGGCCGTCTTCAGGGACAGAGTGCTGAGCTTGGCCTGCTCCAGGGGCTCAAAGGGGGCTCTCTGTAGGGCAGGTAGGACCACAGAGAGATCCCAAGAGGGGATCAGGCACGGTCTAGGAGGATTCAACCTCCTCGCACCTTTGAGGAACCTGTTGATCAGGTTGCACTGTCGTGAGGGTCTCCCATCCAGTGTATTGTGGTGAGCTGCTATGGCAGCTACGTACACTTTCAAGGTAGAAGGAGACAGCCGTCTCTCCAGCCCTTCCTGAAGGAAAGACAGCACAGACCTGACGGCGCATATCTGTGGGTCTTCCCCACAGAAAGAACACCAGTTAGCGAAAAGACGCCACTTCAAGGCATACAGCCGCCTCGTAGAGGGGGCCCTGGCCTGAGTGATCGTGTCTACCTAGCAGGTCTTCTGCGTTCCATCCAGGAGCCCGACATGGAGATTCCAGAGATCCAGCCACGGGTGCTGGAGCGTGCCCTGCCCCTGAGTGAGAAGGTCCTGCCTCAGGGGAATGCACCATCTCACTTTCTCGGCATCTTGCATCTCCGCAAGTTTGAGCCACAGGTGCCGCTCTTGGACCACAAGCGTGGACATCGTCCAGCCCAGGGCGTGCACCGTGAACTTCGTCGCACGTAAGGCGAGGTTGGTCGCAGTGTGCAGTTCCTGCATCAGCCCTGGGTCGGTCCTACCCTCATGCAGATCTTTTAGTGCCTTGGCCTGGTGGACCTGCAGGATGGTCATGGCATGCAGGGTGGAAGCGGCCTGACCCGTGGCCTTGTAAGCCTTTGTCATTAAAGAGGAAGGTAACTTACAGGCCTTGGAAGGGAGCCTTGGTCGGTCGCGACAGGTGGCTGTGCCATGCAGGCATAAATGCACCGTTACGGCACGCTCTACCTGGGGGAGCTTGACATATCCCTTAGCCACTCCGCTGTCGAGGGTAGTCAAAGTGGACGAGCCTGCGAAGCATGTATGGTCAGTAAAAGGTGCCTTCCATGACTTCGTTAGCTCCCCGTGCACTTCCGGGAAGAAAGGCACCGGGGTGGGGCACGGCCGTGAGTTGCGCTCCGAGCCCAGAAATCAATCATCCAGCCACGAATGCTCAGGGCAGGGTGGAGGGTTCCACTTCAGCCTGATGTTCGCAGTCGCCTGGGCAAGCACGGCTGCCATCTCAGCATCCGCCTCATCCTGTGCTCTACCGCCCGGGGGCGGGAGCTCAGAAGATTCGTCCGCTTCCGATAGCAGAAGCCCACCCTCCGATGCCGTGACCGAAAGTTCATCCTAGTCGCGAGCCGTGAACGACACATTAAACCCACCCTGAGGCAGACCGCCTGTATCGCTCGACAGCTCGTCTGGACAGAACGAGCGTGCTGGGGGATGGGAGGTTTGTGGGGGCTGAGCCGGTGGAAACGCTCCCATGTCCACATTCAGATCGCCTGCGGTGCTTGCTGACCCGGCCGGCTGAGGTAGGATGGACAACGTCAGCCCAGGATGGACCAGGTTGGGGAGCAGCCACGGTGGCTCCTTGCTTCAAGAAGACCGCAACATTCTCAAGGGCATGTTCTCGCAATGAGAACACAACCCTTCCACGAAAGCCGCCTCGTCGTGCTGGTGCCCCAGACACTCAAGGCAGATTTCATGGGTATCCGGAGGGGAGAGATAACGGCCACATCCAGTAGTGCAAACGCGAAAGGACATCTTTAAAAAGATGCCAAGCGTTTGCGTGAGCTCTTTTAGAAGGAAAATATACTCTTTCTTGAATATACTCTTTTAGCACCTGCAGACTCAGGCTGCTGAAGAGCCCAGGGGAAGCACAGCACTGAACCGTGTGAGGGTGACTGCTGATATGCGCCGTAAAAATCCAGCAGCGTAGCAAGAGGTGAGAGGACGAACACACACACACATGCATTTGGCTCAGAAGAAAAAATCTGAATGAGTGATGCAAGCCAATTCCTTTTATACCCGTATGTCCGGGCCGGAGAGTGGCATGCAAATTTTACTCGCCAATTTTCATTGGCCTTTTCAAGAAGGGACACACTTTTCAAGATTGAACCCCTAGTGTCATTACATCGACACAATGTTGAGTGAGTGACAGACAGGGAACTGTTTATAATAGGCTGTGAATGGTCTAGCTCCAGCTTATGTGTCTGATCTGCACTGTAAAAAAAAATTCTGTAATTTTAACAGTAAAAGTCTGTAAAAGTGCTGCAGAAATAAAACATTAATTGATTAATGAATATTAACTGTAAAATATACAATAATTTTTTTTTATAAACAATATATTTCCAAAGACAATACAATAGTTTTTACAATAAAATGTTGTGTAAAAAGTATGATTTTCCTGTATAATTAATGGTAAAAATTTACATTATTTTCAACAATGTTGAAGATTGATATCAAGTTTATGACTTTTTTATTCTAAATTTAACAGAATTTACAAAAGTTTTAAACTGTAAAATGTACAGGTTGTTCTGTAAAGTTGTTTACATTTTTACTGTATTTTTTTACATAATTATTCTAGCAACCACAGCTGCCAGTTTTATATATATATATATAGTGTGATTGTTCCTTATCAGTCATCTAGATTGTTAAGATCAGAGAACAAAGCACTTCTTACCATTCCACAGTTGCCCTTGAAGCTTAAAGGTAATCAAGCCTTTTCTGTCACAGGTCCAAGGCTGTGGAATGGTTTGCCAATTGAAATTAGAGCCACCTCGACGATAGATACTTTTAAAGCTTGTTTAAAGATTAATTTGCTTTCTTTGGTCTTTCATTAAGATGGCTGTATGTGATTTGTTTTAAGTGTACATAGTTTTATGTTGCATGTTGTATGTATTTTAACTTACACTGTTCAGCACTTTGGTCTACAGGTGTAGTTGGAAAGTGCTTTATAAATAAAATGAATGAATGAATGAAATGAATGTAGCTACAGCACTATCCTACACCACGGAATACCTCTAATTTTGTATTCTTCTACTTGCGCTCCATTTTCCGAGCTGCTCTCTTGAGAGCATGAGTGTGATCATTGTACCATGATGCTGTGATTTTTCTTCAGTTTTCTTTAATCGAAGGGGGCGACACTATCAAGGGTGCTAGAGAAGACTGTATTTATATTTTCTGTTATTACTTCAAGTTCTTCTTGACTATTTGGCTTACTGAGTATATGACATAAATCTGGAAGATTATTAGTGAAGCTATCTTTAGCTATCTTTTAGGTCAGTTAGACCTATTTAAAGAATAGGTCTACCTGAACGATAGCGTGATGTAGATTGAGTTACATTAGCTGATCGCAGCATACAATAGACGAGGTAATGATCTGAGATGTCATCGCTCTGCAGCAGAATTTCTATAGTATCAACTTCAACTCCATATGACAGAATTAAATCTAGCATAAATCTTCCATTATTATTTTTGGTAACGCTTTAGATTACAGCCCGCAATTTACAGCGTGAGTACACCGAATTTACAACATACCTTTTTGTAATAATAGTGTACCTATAAATTACTTACGTGTATAAAGGGGAATAAAGGGGTAACAACATGGAAAATAAAAAAATATTTATACTCTAAGTATTTTATAACTAAGGTGTAACTATTCTAATATTACGTGGTATGTATGATCTACTATGCTATACAACAATCTTACGTTTGCGAGCAATTTAGCAAGAACATACACTGTGTACCTTTTTTTAATAATACATAGGTATTATATATATATATATATATATATATATATATATATATATATATATATATATATATATATATATAGGCCTAGGCATGTTTTTTTAACCACGGGGTACATACTCTATTATTACAGGATACATGATGGAGATTATTGAACAACAAAAGTTGAAATCTAGGAAAATGAGTAAATGAGTTTCTGCTATGATTTTATTTAGAATTGTCAATGTAGGCTACTTACCTTATGAAAACACAGTCCATCTTGTCTGCTTCTAAATTTTCAATATGCATGAAGAATGTGACTCTGTCAGGTGTATTCTGTTGATTCATGTCTTTTATTTTGAAATTCTAGTTCCTGTTTCATGTCATGTGTTCCTGTTTCCCTAGTCATGTGATTTCTGTTTTCCCTCCATGTTCATGTGTCACGTTTTCATTGGTTTATTGTTAATTATCTTGTTATCAGTTCTGTTTGCTCATTGGTTTATGTTCTCCCATGTCTTGTATTTAAGCCCTCATGTTTGCATTGTCTATTGGTCAAGTTCATGTTTTGTTTTGTAGTTAGGGTTATTGGAGTTCACGTTCTGTAAATAAACTGCACTTGGGTTCTTCATCTTCACGTCCTCATCATCATTGTCAGCAGTTCCAGCATACGTTACAGAATCACCAAAAACACAAGAAGAATGTGAAATTAAAGTGGAGATTGACTGAGCAAGGAAAATAATTTATAGTAAAAAAAGGACTAAATATTGATCTGTTTCTAACCCACACGTATCATGACACTTATGAAGAGATTGATTAAACCACTGGAGTTTTATGGATTACTTTTATGCTGATTTATGTGATTTTTTGGAGCTTCAAAATTTTGCCACCCATTCACTTGCATTGTATGGATCAAAAGAGCTGAGAAATTCTAAAAATCTTCATTTGAGTTCAGCAGATGAAAGAAAGTCAATGGCATGAGGGTGAGTAAATAATGAATTATAATTTTTGGTTGAACTATTCCTTTAAAGCATCTTTAGAAAGTGTAAATGCTCTTGTGTCTGTGCTGGTCATAATGATACACACATCGTAACCACCCAGACCACTGATCTACTGATAGTTACATGATCATGATGACATCAGCACTGTCTTTGTGTGTGTGCTGCGATACATTTGGCAAAGGCTTGTTCTCACTGTGATGCCTGTAAACGGTGATTCTGTGCTGTACAGGGAGATTTCTTCACGGCGCTGCAATTTCTCACCTACGGACATATAAATGATTTAACACTGACAGTGGCTCTGTTCCAAAACCTACGAAGGCAACATTTTAGACATCACAGGCGTGCTCCAGATGCGAAGGCTGTTCCAAATGGTTGGCAGCATGGTTTTGTTGCCTTCTAAGATGGCTTTTTTGGCCAAATTCTGTTTTTGAATGCAGATAACATCCTGGGAGTGAAAGGCCCCTTATAATTTGGCCAAAAAAAGGTATCATATGCTCCCTACCTTTTGGAACAGACTTCATGCCGGCAGTGCAATGCCTAAAAAACTGTTGCAACATACACAAGGTTAATAAAAGCACACACGTTGCACTGCGCCAGTGAACTGGACATGTCCTCTGATCTTGGAGCATGGTCAGCGGTCTGGACGCACCTGAGCTGTTTAAATTCGGTCTCTCAGCAAACAGGAGGAAACGGTGACATATGGCAGCAATCGTGCTCTCTCTCTCTCATTCACTCGTTCACCGCAGTGCTGCTTTTTCACCACGTCCAATCACATTTCCAATTGCCTCAACAACTTGAAGCACACGAGTGTAAAAACTGATTTCTCAAGCTCTTGAAATCTCGCTCGAGATAAGTGTCTCTCTCTCTCTCGGTCTGTCTCTCTCTCTCTCTGCAGGAGCTTCTCCACTCGAGAGCCAGTGATTAAAATGTGACCCTTGACTGGGGGAGGAGTGGGGGTGGATGCAGCATCGAGGACCTCATTAGCATTGGCCCGCTACTGACACTCAGAGTGAGGCTGCAAAAGTTGGTGTAAGGAGAAAATATGTGGTTTGTATTTTCGCCGGCAGTCTTTGTAGAGGAGCTCTTGTGAAGCCTCTTCTTTACTGCCACAGCAGCGAATCTGATGAGTCGGGCATAAAACACCTTTCTTCATGCTAATTTATTCAAGAGCCCCGGGTTATGAATGTGTATTCAAATTTGATCACATACAGTCATAATTGACGTTTTGGATAAACGGAAGTGTGTGTAATCTGGCAGGTGCAACCACGAGTCATTTCACATCAAACATGCACGCGTGCAGCCTGAGGGAGACCTTTGAAGGAAACGTCGAGCTGTGACGCTTCAGCCACTGCAGCACTGTTTTGTTTGTTTGTCTAAACCTATTTCACACAGACAGCTGGTGGGTCTCGCACACATCGCCGTGGACAAGAGAACGTACAACCACTGATCAACTTAAACCTGCATAAGCAACTATCTTATCACAAACCTTGTCGTTTTAGACTGTTTTGTTCAATAGTGCACTTGTGTAATGATATACTGTATATGAGGGGATAATGATAATTTTTAATGTAGATCACTGATCTGTCTTATGGTTGAATCTGAAAAAAACCTGTCATGAAAATGTCTGGGCCATATTTCACCCCAAAAAACATAAATAAGAAAGTATAGATTGCATAAAGAAAATAAAGCTCCTTTTTAACCATGATCTAGTAGTATTCTGCCTTTAACTGGTTTGGAAAGAAATCTATAAAAAAAAGAATTAGTTTACAATAAAAATTAAAAGTAAAGCATGCAGATGCATGAACATAATGAGAATTTTAGGGAAAATGTGCTTTACGACCCCATAAATGGCTTGTTGAGTACAGTGTTTTTTTCTTTTCTGTTGACGTAATTCCAATAGAGTGCAAAAGTGCCCGACCACTTTTTTAGCCATTTTGGTTCCGGAAGAATTTTTCCCATTAATTTTTTTCCAAAGGGATTTTATAAAATCCTCTTTAAAAGAGTTGTGAGTAATGAACCAAACAAACCACCAGCTCTGAGGTGAATCACAACATTACAAACTTTGATTTGAAGCAAAAAAAATATTTTAAAATCAGAAAAAAAAAAAAAGACAAATATAAAAGACTGTGTATTTTACATCTTTAATGAGGGAATGGACTACAATCCCATGATGCATTGCGAATGATAATCAAATGAAAAATTATGGAAAATTATAAAAATATTGATTTAAAGTTGTTGACTACAAGTATAGAAAAATGTATATTTTATTGCAAAAAAAAAATAAAAAATCAGATAAATGCTAATATATAAGTAGTTTGAGAGTGTAGGGAGAGCGGCTTGATTGCATCATTTACAGTGCATCATAGTAGTGGGCAGTCGTTGCAGAGCTCTTTTGATACACTTTGTTTGCTGCCAATCTCAGATTGGTGGAGTATTAAACACCATTTTATTAAAGTGAAGTTGAAATAATGCAGACAAATGGCTTCAACAGAAGCATATACCAGACAAGTCTTTCATATGAAGTCCAAATCAAGTCTAAATTATTTAACACTGGAGTAGGTAATGTTATCGCACATGCGTTAGTTGATTTGCATATTGAATGCTGATTGGTTGTTAATGGACTGGGAGACAGCAGCTGCTTCAGATAAGGACATTGGTTAGACGCATATCTGTGTGTTCTGAATCTTCTTGGTAAAACACTATTTTGAGTGACTACACAAGAATAATACATGGTGTCATAAGTGTATTTGTTCTTTGCAAAATGGATTTGTCGGGTGTTCCTACGCCAAAGATGGACTGGGACTCAGCAAATTTACCGGACGCATGGAGGAGATTTCGCCTGCATGTGCAGCTCATGTTCGAGTTATACGAGTTATGCGAGTTATAATTCCATGAAAAATGCAGGGTGAACATGAGACATTTAAACATTTCGTAACAGAGCTTAAACTGCTTGCAAAAGACTGTGGGTACGCTATCAGTGACAAGATGGTAAGAGACCGCATTGTTTTCGCCACCAACTCTCCAAAAGTCAGAAAGAAATTGCTTAATCAAGGCACCGATTTAACACTTGAAAAAGCCATTGATATAGCACGGTTGCATGAAATCGCGCAAGATCAACTAAAGACAATAAACTCACGTGCAATGGCAACACAGAGCCATACAGCTCATGCAGTGTTTAGCAAAATAACGACACCAGCTCGACAAAAGCATGGAACAACCACGAAAGAAACCGATAGGAGCATCGCTAAAGACAGGATATGTGGTCGATGTTTACAGCAACACAGAGGGACATATGCCCTGCAAAAGGCCGTCAGTGCAAAATATGCAATAAACTCAACCACTTTGTAAAGGCATGTAAATCAGAACAGCCAGCTACACGTTAAGGCTGTGCATAGAGTTGAAAACACAGACATTGACGAGCTGGATGAACTGTTGATACAGTTGCTAAAGAGCACAAAGACAAAGAATATGAACAGTCTTTTTCAGAAGTTGAGTTAGGGTCACAGGCAAATAAAGTCAACTTTAAATTGGATACTGGGGCTCAGGTGAATATAATTCCAGCCAACAGAAATAAAAATCTCTTCGGCACTGTAGAACTGAAGCCCACAACCTGCTGTCTTACAGGCTATGGTGGAGAGCTGCTTGATGTAAAGGGACTTGTCAGTTAAAATGTAAATATAAAGACACTGAAACTTTGCTGGAGTTCTACATTTTAAGTACACATGTTACCCCAGTGCTTGGTTTGAGAGCATGTCTAGACATGGGGCTAATCAAGCTCATCTTCTCAGTGTGCACAGATGTAAATAAACCCTGTGATATAATACAGGAGTTTTCTGATGTTTTTCAAGGGATCGGTCAGTTTCCAGGTGAATGCACTATACACCTAAACCATCCCTGTCGTGTATCCACCCAGAAGGATTCCATTCACGCTGCGCAGTCGCCTCAAGGAGGAGCTAGACAGCATGGAAAAATTGGGTATTATTACCAAAGTGACTGAACCCACTGAATGGGTCAATGCCCTGGTTGTCGTTGAGAAACCCCGCACTGGAAAGCTCAGGGTCTGTTTGGATCCCAGAGACTTGAATAAAGCAATGAAGAGGCCGCATTATCCTCTTCCCCAAAATTTTCTGGAGCACAGTTCTTCAGTATACTGGATGCAAAACCTGGATACTGGCCGATCAAACCTTCAGAGACGGTACAGTGGTTGGTAGATATAGATTTCTCCGTTTACCCTTTGGACTGATTTCAGCTCAAGACGAATTTCAGAGAAAGATTGTTGTGTGGCAGCCATTGTTGAGGATATACTCGTCTTTGGAAAAACGAGAGAGGAACATGATGCAAACTTGCGTGCCATGCTGGTGAGGACCCGTGAAAAAGGAGTATGCCTCAACCCAGAAAAAAGTGTAATATGCGCCTCGGAGGTCAGTTATTTTGGGCACAAGTTAACATGCGAAGGCATCAAACCTGATCCAGAGAAGATCAATGCAATAAAAGACATGAGCCCTCCCAAGAATAAGTCAGAGCTGGAGACCATCCTAGGTATGAACAATTACCTGTCCAGATTTGCGCCAAACTTGTCTGAGCTTAATGCGCCATTGAGGCAGCTCCTAAAACAGACCAATGAGTTTGTATGGGACGAGACTCACGAGAAGGCATTTAAAGAAATGAAAGAACTGATTACTAAGGAACCTGGTCCTGTTCTGTCCTACTATGACTCTAGCAAAGAGCTCTGCTTGCAGGTGGATGCTTCAGAGTTGCCTAGGTGCCGTGTTACTGCAAGAAGGTAAGCCCATTGCATATACTTCTAAATCTCTCACACATTGAGAAGGAGTTGTATGCTGTGTTGTTTGGATGTAAACGTTTCCATGCATATGTCTGTGGCAGAAAGATGAATCTGATCACAAACCTCTAGAACCCATCCTGAGGAAACCCCTTGCAGCTGCACCCGCACGCCTTCAGAGAATGATCCTGCAGCTACAGAGGTATGACATTGAGATGTACCAGACAAGTCTTTCATCTGAAGTCCGAGTCAAGTCTAAAGTCTTTAACACTGGAGTATGTAAAGTTATCACGCATGTGTTAGTTGATTTGCATATTGAATGCTGATTGGTTGTTGATGGACTGGTAGACAGCAGCTGCTTCAGTAAAGGACACTGGTTAGACGCATTACTGTGTGCTCTGAGTCTTCTTGGTAAAACACTATTTTGAGTGACTTTTGAAAACAAATACTCTACTTAATATGACATATGTTATTAAATTAATATGAAATAATACTCTACTTAATATGACATATGTAATGCAATATCATTAAGTATATTTTTGATAAAAATGTGCCAGCTGCTTTAAGTCCACAGAAAACTGTTTGTGTGCCGATTGCGCATTTTGATTGCGAGATGCTAAAATAGAGGGCAAATGGTATGCAGTAACATCTCTCTCTCTATAAATATGCATATTTCGATTGATACAAATATAACACAAACTCATCCTTTATTATATCAATGGTTAAGTTTAAAAGACTTGGATTCAAATAACGTCAAAGTTCAGTTCGTTTGGGTGATGTGAATGCTGCTTTCCACTTGGAAAGGTGGTCTGATTTACGGTTCATGTGAACTCCAGTATGGTTCGCTGTGGGTATGAATGCAATCGTACCAAATTGCTGAAGTGAACCGCTTATAATGATGTATAATTTGCATCTTTGCAGGCTCCTTATTGCAATTATTATGGTATAAAGAATTTCTAATTCCTGCTTGTCCAAATAAATCACCTTTATAGAGCAGATCAATATCTTCACATCTCTTACAAGACATGAATATTCCTTTAAAGCTGCAAAATTGCAATTTTGACATGTTAGATTTTTTTTTTTTTTTTTTTTAAATCATCATAAAAGTTTATAATTTTTTGTATTAAGTTTTAGCACAAGCATAGATGATCTTAAACATGACATAAACTAAAAGCCACACAATTCTTTTTGTGTTTTGATTTGATGGGGTCTTTTGGGGTCAGTTGCCATGAGCATAATCTTAATGGTTTTAAAAAAGGATACTTTTTCTTAATACAAAATATTTACATTTGAATTTATGCATTTGGCAGATGCTTTTATCCAAAGTGACTTACTGTACAGTGCATTCAATGTAAACATTTTATAATTTCATTAGTTTGTTTACTGGGAATCAAACCCATGATCTTGCTGTTGCTAGCACCATGCTCAACCAGTTGAGCTACAGGAACCCTTTAAACTATAAATATTTAAATATAAAATAGAATTTCTTATTTTTTGTTTCTTTTTATTTAATGGTTTAATGTGACCTGGACATATTTTTTTGTGAAATTCACCCCTGTATACAAACTACCAACACTCTTATGTGTGTGTTATTGTTTGCGAAGTTGAGCTGCCTCAGGTCTAGACACACTGGATTTGGTGAAGCACTTACAGGATTTTGTCGTTGTCCTTAAGTTCAGATGTTTCCAAGTTCAGATGTAACACTGCAGGATGTTCAAGAATGTCATAATGCACTAAGAGGGAAATTTCAAGAAAGGTGCTGTTTACCAAATAACACTTTATTTCTGGACTCAGATCCCTGGATTTTATTCTTTTCAGGACTGAACAAAGAGCAGCCCTTGACCTCCATCACCCCAGAATAAAGGCTAAGAGCATCTGTGACCCAGAGAAAAAGTCCCTGCCACCCGCATGATTTCACCAGATGAGGTGTGACACCAGGTTCAAAGTTTAATTTGTGTAACAGCGGAATTTGCATACAAATGACAAATGATAGAAAAGTTTTCCTCTCTTCAAACTTTCAGTGTTGCGCACATCATGTGTGCCGTTGCCTCCTGCTGTCACTGAACAAACGCATTTTTCTCAGAAGTGGGGGCACCTTGTTTCACATGAATCTCGAGCGCAGGTCAGAGACTTAATTTGCTAAACTTTATTACTGGTTTTGTCCAGCTCTCTGTGTCTTTGTAGCATTTAAACAGTGTTCTCAATGCTTGTCAGACAGATTGGATAAACGTTTTAAAGACTGCAAATGCTCTGTTCTTTTGCTCTGAAGCCATAAATGAATTACTGTGGGAGGAAATATATCCAGCATGGCAGAACTCTCTCCCGACGCACCATAACTTAAGAGATTTCTGCCCAAACCGGAGCTGCAGCTCTCATTCGCTGTGATTGGATTGATTGTTTTTCTAATCCCGGGATAATTACTCACTAAAACGGTCATATAATCACTGGTAAACTTGTGGCGAGCTAAACTCGAAGTGACTTTGTTCCTTCTTTCATATTTCAGTGTGTATGTGAACTCCCGTTTCTATTTTTTGGTTGTTTTGCTGTCGCTCAGTTTTTTTTCTGTGAAACGACAGGCCACTAAAATGAACGGATCAGAAGTGTTTTCAAGGAAGCATTTTAACCTGGTGGATGATAAAACAAGCAAAAAATTCCAAGGAGGGGTGAAGGAGGGATCCAAGCCATATCTAGATACCAGAATTAGGTATTAAACTCACTTCATGTTTTTTTACTGATTGGATAGCCATACGATCATGAAAAGACCAGGTGTTAATGCCCTCCAAACGCATTCTAGATGGATAGCAATCCAATCGAATACAAGACACTCGACCAAGTGTAAAGGCATCTGATTGTTCAGGCCACATACTTGAACTTTACTCCCCTCATAACAGAACTACCTCAGTATACGGAACTTTGGGATTCCAAAGGCAGCAAATTTAACCGTATCCTGGTTTTAGTTGAATGTGCCACATCAAGTGCAGTACAATTTAAAGGCCCTAACACAAGTATGAAGAAGTTCTTCTTTGTTTTAGTTTAGAGCCAAAAAGAAGTTCGAAACATCTGAGCAATGACATATTGTTTGCGAACATTCAGAGACCAGACAAACCGCTGTGGGAGGTGTTTAGAGGGGCATTAAAACATGAGGATGCTTAAGACTACACGTAAAACATCAACTAATATGACATTAAAATGTGTTATCAATGACTTCATGCCTCATTCTATGAGTAGAACTCGCACAAGATCAGTAAAATAAATTGTTTTAATCACTCGATGATTTAAAGTAAAATATGTGCAGTAGATATTGTGAAAATTGTTGTTTACATTCTGAATTCATGAAGATAATGAGCTAATGTAACCTGTCCTGCTCGACCTGCTCCAAACAGGATTCGAACCGGCGTGGGAGGTGAGCACGCTAATGAGGAGGCTAAAGGCTACAGCCTCTAACATCAGTCGCAACTGCACCTCTTAAGGCCAGGGGAGTGAGGTTTACACACTGCACAGCTATCTACCAGCTGGCTACCGTTACACTAACACGCTATGCACAGCCATAATATGCGCCAAGTACACTCTGTTATTGTAATTTATGATGAAACTGATACTACTGCAAAGATAGGTGTATAAAAGAGGGTTAATGGGGAGAATACAGACAAAAGAATGATGATTAGAGACATATCTTACTTTGGGCAAATGTGTGAATGGCTTTCGACTGCACCTGGCACGAGTGAAGCAGCATATCAAACAACAGAGTGAATGGATTTCTTAAGATTATTTGAGTAGATTTAATTCCTTTTGTAGACTAATGAAACAAAAAATACACACATGGCAAGTTCTTGGAAAATGTGGCTATGCGAATGATTGTACAGATGTAGGTAAGTTTGCACATGCTCGCTAATAACTTTGCAGGCCAGTGTGTTTATGTCAGCTGATCTAACTGACTGAATGGAAATTAGCTGTCGGCCTTAAAAGTAGGTAGAGCTCCAGGTCACACGTACTGATGATGTGAACCAATGGCAGTAAGGTGTTTAGCAGCTGGTATGAAGTTTTCCAAAAAGTTTGCCCCGCAAGCTGTTACGAACCACTGAAACAAACTCAAAAACACCTTCATTTTGGCCAGATTGTGTTATAAATTATTGAAACCTGTTTGTTCTTCAATTTTGTTGGAGGTTTGCAGGGGCCTTAACTCCGGATATCAATCTGATTGATTAAGACTCATGAAGTGACCAATTGAGACTTGAGGGTGGGCTCTTAAAACCATTTGTATACGGAGTTGTGACTGGTCTGTTCATTCTTGCATCTATTTAACCATCTATAGCTGCCTTTACTCTAAAATAATAGTGTTGCACAGTTCCCATGAACAGCTTTTCATTTATACAGAAAATCATACTCAAACACTGCTGTTTCCTTCAGCAAATGAAAATCAACAATTTCATCAAATTTAAAAAGTTTGTTGCTGGACCCAATCCATGTGCGCTCTGGGCCAAACATCTCTCTTCTTACATGGATTGTCCATGTAAAACCCTTGACGAAATATCAGCGGAGGGTCTTTGTTTTTAATTAAAGATGTCAAGAAACGAACTTGAGCTGTGAGACAGTTTGAGCAGAATATACAACGGCTTGACAGCAGATGATAAAACTGACTTTTCACTTTTGTAGGATTAATTCAATTTTTCCAGAGCTTTGGGACCATAATAAGGGAAGAGGACTATCATATAAGACTACAGTGTTATTATGACAAATAAATTATGATTGATTGGTATGGTAAACATTAGCTGCTCCCTGGATAGCGTCCATTTAATTTTGGCAATGAGCTCAATATACATTTCTAATGTCATTGTAAATGACTAAACAGACTGTGATTATTGTTTTATAAACATAAACTGTTAATGAATTCAGAGAAATTCCTGCAATCTGTTGTTTGAATCTTTCTGCAGAAAAGCTCCTGTGATTCGAACCCCTGTGAGCAGTTATTGATCTTCTCCGGTTCTTTCATCTGAGATCTCACCTGTCTCGGATCATAAAAAAACTGGCAACCCTCCCACGACCCGCGGCTAGAGATTAGCGCACGTAACTAACCCGAATTAATGAGCATATATGCTAATGCAAGGGGGGATCTGTCTAATTAATTCACATCAAAGACAGGATAGTAATCCCTAAACAAACCTACCGATCGGACTACTCTGAGACAGGCCAACGTAAAAAAGACAAGCTGAAATTTTTGGACACCATGTACTTTTTAATGATATGCAGACATGAATATGTGTTATCTTTCAGAGGGTATTTCACTGCTCTTGACAACCTGAGATTATGGAAACTTTGGAAGTCAGAAGTTTTCTGTTAAAACGAATCAGATCACACACACCCAAACTCACCCATGGTGGCTTGTATTTCTTTGCATTCCTTTATTATGAAACAGCCTGATCTCATTAGTATTAATTCCTAATGTGTACATGTTCTAGAACAAACTCTGTTTTACATGTATGTTATAAACATATGGACATCTTCGTAAATGTAATTGTGCAAACATACAGTTTTAGTGTCTATTTCTCAGAGGTTCCTGAGCTATATTAGTATCTCCTCTTGTCGCGCTCACAGGTTAGCCCAGAAAATCATGTTTATGTCGTGTTCGGCTCTGGGGACGGACACACCAAATGTGTAATTTCACACATATACTGTAATACGCATTTCCACAGTGCGCACCATTCACACACACTCGCACACAGACTGGGGTCATTTTTAAAATCACTTCAGCCAATCAATTAGACACCGGCACTGAGAGCCTGCAGACGCACACACTTATATCACACACCTGTACAACATTCACACCATTTACAGTCCATTTCACACACCTGTCTGCCTCCAGAGACACACCGGTTTCATGACGAACACACTCAAACACATTAATTTAATAAATTAAATGAAGAATAAAAAAACATGAAGCAGTGTTATATTTACTGAAATTCTATCAAATAAAAACTGTCACTCCTGAGAAATATCCCTCTACATTATAGTCAGAAAAAACATATTAAAAACATAATCACACTATAATAGTGTATTTATAATAATTATATTAATAATGCTAAAGATGATAATAATAATAATGGTAATAATAATTAGTAGTAGTAATAGTAGTAGTAATATATTTAAATTCATATAAATAATATTAATATAATATATGTATTTTATATTATCTATTATATTTGTATTATAGTATGTTATATAACTTGTATATTATTTTAATTATTTATATATTTTATATATAAAATATTTTATTTAATATTTAAATATACTTAAATACATAAATTATATAGTATTTTAATACTTTAAAACTTAGTTATAATATAAAACATTTATTATAATAATATATTAAATATTTTATTTAATATTTTAAAATACATTAATAAATTATATAGTGAAGGGATATTAAATAATTATATAAACAGATAAAAAAGTACATATATTAATAGACATTAAAAAGCAGAAATGTTTAGTTTACAGCTGATATTCAATAATATTAGTGTCTTTGAAACCAGACCCAGATGCAACCCAGATGAAAAAAATAAAATATATAAAATTATATATATATATATATATATATATATATATATATATATATATATATACCCATTCATGCATGAATTATGACAACCTTTGTCAGGATTTTTTCCCCAATCGTTTTTAATCCTCTTTAGGCATACAAAAATAAAGTTGAACATCATTTTTTTTTATAAGACACATTTTTCAAAGAGTTTTTTATATGGTGGGCAAACTCACGTTTGGGTTATGAAGAAATAAGAAACTCAAGAAAAATAAGGTATTGGCAAACCAATGAACAACATGGTATATTATGCTGTTAAAACTAATGTGTCACATTTTAACATCATCTTATACTGCTCAATGCAATGCAAACACATTGAACCTCGCTCCTGACTCCTCAGCTTGTCCCCTCTCTCTTTCTACTCCTCGCTCCTCCCTCCCACCCTCTTTCTACTCCTCGCTCCTGTCTCCTCCCTCCCACCCTCTTTCTACTCCTCGCTCCTGTCTCCTCCCTCCCACCCTCTATCTACTCCTTGCTCCTGTCTCCTCCCTCCCACCCTCATTCTATTCCTCGCTCTTGACTCTTTAGCCCCTCCCTACCTCTCCCTGTTGAACTGTATATTTTTTTTTCAATGAAGATATTTTTTTCATTCTACAGAAATAACAAAAGTATTGTCATTGGCTCTCCAAATGCTCTCTTTCAGATGTTATTCAGACTGATCTCGAACTGCACTTGAGATCTAAAAATATAAAGACACTAACTGTTACTCACATAATGGGACTAATCTGCACAAAATGTTGTTTTTGTCACATAAACTGCAAGTTACATTCTAAAAACATAAATCAATTGATTATAGCCCAAAAAGTTACTGCAGATGAAGTATTTACAAGAACAACAAAGTCGCAGTGTAGAATGAATTATAGTTGACAGATATAATGTATGCCAGCGATGCGTGATGTACAATTTAGTGGACAGATGATTAATTGTAATTTCCTCCAAAAATAAATGCAATACTTCAAAATTTTTACAATTGTATTACTCCTTAGTAGTTACCAAATTTTATTTACCTGCGAGGGTCTCCTTCTATAGAAGGATTGGCAAGATATTCCTGCGCTAGCCAGCATTTTTGGCACTCCGTCGGCCATCTTGGATTTGAGAACATTTTGTTGCACTAACAACGGCTGGCCAGTGGGTGGCAATGTATGGGATGATGCAATAGCGTCCACTGAAGTGGCTGATGTACAACTAGACCATCAAAACCCATGCATATACAAGAAAACGGGTTTTGAATAGCTGTCCACTGTAGTGACCACTATGCGTTAAAGTACTGCACTGATTTCGAGGGAAAATATGTGGAATGGATCAGCACAGTCTCATGACAACTCCTAATAATTCGTACGAGATGGCGAAATCGTAAAATATCATACGACTTGGCTCATACAAAAAGCTAAAACTTTTATTTCCACTGAGGCCAACCAATCATCAAACAGATTTCAAATCGATAAAACATAGGCCACAAATTTTAGCTAGCCTCCTACCCAACACTTCATTTTAAGAAAGGAAACGTCTGTGAACATTTTTTATTTTTATTTTACTTAAGTCATACAGTATATATTTCTGCAATACAAATGATTAATGTAAGTCAATAACCTGTAATACACATCTCTCGACTCGTTCCAAACCTCAATGTTTTCTTTCTTCAGTGGTACACAAAAGTTATTTTCTTTTATAAATTATGATAATGTTAAGGTTTGAGGTTTGGGGTTTAACTTTGGAAAAAATAAAAAGAACTCTTGTTTAAAAACCCTGGGGCTGCATTCACAGAATGTTTTTAAGAAGAAATTTCTTCTTAACTACCATTTTCTTCTTAATTTGTAACTTAAGAAAAAAGTTAAGAATATTTTGTATTCCCGAATAAACTTCTTAAGAAAGTTCTTATCTTTTTTCTTAAGATTGTTTTTAAGAAAAAACTTAAGCATTCAAATTCTGGAAATAAATGTTCTTAAATATCGTTGTAAATAACATCTAAAAGTTAGGATAACCTCACAGCTGTCATAAATTCTAAAAGGTAAGATGTTTAATGAATTTACTGGGTTTTTCATGTTGAGTCTGAAGTCGCAAGTGGGCTGTTTACGTAGAAATGCTATTTTAGACAAAACACATTTTTGACTGTTTTGTGCTTAATTATATTTTTATCTTCAGCTTTCAAACCATGTAAATATTATCACCAAATTCAAACAATAAATGTTGTTTTGAAGTTTCTTAATGTGGTGACCAATCATGCTTATTCAAATGGATGTGCTGCATATAGCGCTCTCTCTCTGCGATCTTTAGAGTTCATAGAAACATAATAATTATAACATTAGAAAGCAGAGACTTTCTTTTTCACCCCCCATCCACACCCCAATTGGAGCTGGCCACAGCGGAGACAGCCTCTGCCACCCTTTCCCATTTACCCGCCTCGTACTTTCTGACGTGATATTATTATCAAGCTTCCCAAGGAGAACTTATTTCTTTCAGTAATTTCCCAGCTCTTGTCTACTGAAGTTTTTGTTTATTTTCTTTACTTCCATGTCAAATTAAAATTTATCAAATGATTAGCGGCAAGTAAATTATCCTTTTACGGTTAATGTCATTAAACTAACACATCTCATGCACTTCACATTCATAAAAATCACGAGGTACTTGCTACTTAAAAAAAAAACAAACAAAAAAAATCAAGTTTAATAGATACCTTTAGCTATCGTTACAATTTACCAGTGTTGAAGTATTGAATTTGTTGTAGGCTATTAGACAAGGCAACTCCATTAGCAGGCTGATCAGACAATGTCAAACCCTGTCTTTTTATTCTTAAGAAAAAAAATTAAGAAGTTCTTAAGAAAATATTTGAGAACTTCTTAAGAATTTTTCAAGAATTGCACTTAGGAACGTTCTTACGAACTTCTTATAATTTATCCTAAGAACTTTCTTAATTTTTTTCTTAAGAAGATTTTCGTGAATCTGCCCTGATCTCAGGCTAGGCTTTCTCAAGCTAACCTAAAGTTTGTCCACAAACTTTTCAATCTAGTTATTATTATTATTATTATTATTATTATTATTATTATTATTCTGAGACTAAAATTTCTGACTCTAACTCCTCCTAGAGCTTTTAAGATACTTGCACCAAACTCAGCACAGACCTTCAGACTAATCCCGAATAGTGTGCTGTATCTTTTCTAACTGATCGGAATTACTATATTCCAGTATCGGACTTACGAATAGGCCTCATGTCTCTTTGAGTTCCATTCAAGGTATGAAAACTTTTTCCTGTAATAACTCCTTTAGAGGATTCAAGCTACATCCTATAACTCCACCACTCATACTTTCTATCACTCCATCACTTTCTTTTTATATCTTTACATCATTCTTTTTATTCTTTCTTTCACTCTATCACTTTAACACCCTAGCAACTGCATACAAGCTAGCAACCATCTAGTGCACCCTAGCAACAAAACACCATTGACTTCAATTCAAAAAGGCTGAGTGTGATATCTTCAGATCAGAATGTCCTACAGACATGAGATTTGGCTTGTTTGAATTGGGTGAGCAATCAGTCTTCATGTATCATCATGGAAACTACTTAGCCACGCCATAGCAACCATTTAGAGCATGCTAGCAACCAAACACCATTGACTTCCATTCAAAATCACTGAGATGGGTATCTCTGCACCAGAACATCGTGGAGACTTCTGGGTTGACTTATTTCACTCAGGATAGCAAGGAGCCTCATTAAGTATCATTCTGGTAACTACCTAGCAACCAGATGGCTTACCCTAGCAACCAAATAACAAATCACATATCTCTGCATCATTTACATTTACATTTATGCATTTGACCTGGAGTTAAGTGCCTTGCTCAAGCACACAATGGTGGTGGCTGTGGGGATCGAACCAGCAACCTTCTGATTAACAGTTATGTGCTTTAGCCCACTACACCACCACTACTCATCAGAACATCATAGAGACTTCCGGCTTCCTTCATTGGATTCAGGGTAGCAAGAAGCCTTTTGAGTATCACCTTGGTAACTGCCTAGCAACCATATGGGGTTACCCTAGCAACCAAGTAACAAATCACATATCTCTGCACCAGAACATCATAGAGATTTCCGGCTTCCTTCATTGGATTCAGGGTAGCAAGGAGCCTTTTGAGTATCACCTTGTTAACTGCCTAGCAACCATATGGGGTTACCCTAGCAACCAAGTAACAAATCACATATCTCTGCACCAGAACATCATAGAGACTTCGGGTTACTTTCATTGGACACAGAGTAGCAAGGAGCCTATTGAGTATAACCTTAGTAACTGCCTAGCAACCATATGGGGTTACCCTAGCAACCAAGTAACAAATCACATATCTCTGCACCAGAAAATCGTAGACACTTCCGGGTTTACTTTTTTCACTTAGGATGGCAAGTAGCCATGTTAAGTTTTACCTTGGTAACTGCCTAGCTTATAGATGGGGAAACCCTAGCAACCAAGTAACATATCACATATCTCTGCACCAGAACATCATAGAGACATCTGGTTTTGTTCATTGGACTCAGGGTAGCAAGAAGCCTTTTGAGTATCACCTTGGTAACTGCCTAGTAACCAGATGGGGTTACCCGAGCAACCAAGTAACAAATCACATATCTCTAGACCAGAACGTCGTAGAGACTTCCGGGTTGACTTTTTTCACTCAGGATGGCAAGGAGCCATGTTAAGTTTCACCATGGTAACTCCATAGCAACCAGATGGACTTGCCCTAATAGCAGAATAGCAAAACACATATCTCTGCACCAAAACATCGTAGAGACTTTAACTTTTGGCTTATTTGACTCAGACCAGCAAGGAGCCTTGTTAAGTATCACCTTAGTAACTGCCTTGCAACCAGATGGGGTTACCCTAGCAACCAAGTAACAAATCACATATCTCTAGACCAGAACATCGTAGAGACTTCCGGGTTGATGTATTTCATTCAGGATGGCAAGGAGCCTCATTAAGTATCACCCTGGTAACTGCCTAGCAACCACATGGGCTTACCCTAGCAACCAAGTAACAAATAACATATTTCTGCACCAGAACATTGTAGACACTTCCGGTTTCGTTCACTGGACTCAGGATAGCAAGGAGCCATGTTACATATCACCTTGGTAACTGCCTAGCAACCACATGGGCTTACCCTAGCAACCAAGTAACAAATCACATATCTCTGCACCAGAACATCATAGAGACTTCCGGGTTGCTTTCATTGGACTCAGGGTAGCAAGGAGCCTTTTCAGTATCACCATGGTAACTGCCTAGCAACCAAATGATCTATCTATCTATCTGTCTATCTATCTATCTGAATGGTCTTATAGCCTTTAAACAATGAACTTTTAAAACTTCTACTTAAACTTATAACTACTTCAAACTTATTGACTTATTTCACTCAGTATGGCAAGTAGCCTTGATAAGTATCACCCTGGTAACTGCCTAGCAACCAGATTGGGTTACCCTAGCAATCAAGTAACAAATCACAGGGTTGCTTTCATTTTAATAAGGGTAGCAATCTGCCTGTTGAGTATCACCTTGGTAACTGCCTAGCAACCAAATGATCCATCCATTCATCCATCCATCCGATAGACTGAATGGTCTTATAGTCTTTAAACACTGAACTTTTAAAACAACTACTTAAACTTATAACTACAAACTTAAAACCTTCAAACTTCAAGCTTTTACAACTACTTCAAACTTTCAGGCTAGGCTTTCTCAAGCTAACCTAAAGTTTGTCCACAAACTTTTCAATCTAGTTATTATTATTATTATTATTCTGAGACTAAAATTTCTGACTCGAACTCCTCCTAGAGTTTTTAAGCTACATGAACCAAACTCGGCACAGACTTTCAGACTAATCCAGAATAGTGTGCTATATCTTTTCTAACTGATCGGAATTATGGTATTCCAGTATCGGACTTCCGAATAGGCGTCATGTCTCTTCGACTTCCATTCAAGGTATGAAAACTTTTTCCTGTAATAACTCCTTTAGAGGAGTTATAATAACTCCACCACTCATTCTTTCTATCTATCACTCCATCACTTTCTTTTTATATCTTTACATCACTCTTTTTATTCTTTCTTTCACTCTATCACTTTAACACCCTAGCAACTGCATACAACCTAGCAACCATTTAGTGCATCCTAGCAACCAAACCAATTGACTGCCATTCAAAATGTCTTGGATGGATATCTCCTGATCAGAATGTCCTACAGACATGAGAGTTGGCTTGTTTGAATTGGGTGAGCAATCAGTCTTCAAGTATCATCATGAAAACTACTTAGCCATGCCCTAGCAACCATTTAGAGCACCCTAGCAACCAAACACCATTGACTTCCATTCAAAATCACTAAGATGGGTATCTCAGGATCAGAATGTCGTAGAGACTTCCGGGTTGACTTATTTCACTCAGGATAGCAAGGAGCCATGTTAAGTATCACCTTGGTAACTGCCTAGCAACCACATGGGCTTAGCCTAGCAACCAGGTAACAAATCACATATCTCTGCACCAGAACATCATAGAGACTTCCGGGTTGACTTATTTCACTTAGGATGGCAAGTAGCCATGTTAAGTATCACCTTGGTAACTGCCTAGCAACCAAGTAGCAAATCACATATTTCTGCACCAGAACACCATAGAGACTTCGGGTTGCTTTCATTTGAATAAGGGTAGCAAGCTGCCTTTTGAGTATCACCTTGGTAACTGCTTAGCAACCAGATGGGGTTACCCTAGCAACCAAGTAACAAATCACATGTCTTTGCACCAGAATATTGTAGAGACTACCATGTTGACTTATTTCACTCAGGATGGAAAGGAGCCATGCTAAGTATCACCCTGGTAACTGCATAGCAACCAGATGGGGTTACCCTAGCAACCAAGTAACTAATAACATATCTCTGCACCAGAACATTGTAGACACATCCGGTTTCGTTCATTGGACTCAGGATAGCAAGGAGCCTTTTGAATAGCACCTTGGTAACTCCCTAGCAACCAAATGATCTATCTATCTATCTGATAGACTGAATGGTCTTATAATCTTCAAACTTTGAACATTTAGAACTACTACTTAAACTTATAACTACGTCAAACTTAAAACCTTCAAACTTCAAGCTTTTTCAACTACTTCAAACTTTCAGGCTAGGCTTTCTCAAGCCAACCTAAAGTTTGTCCACAAACTTTTCAATCTAGTTATAGTTATTCTTCTGTGACTAAAATTTCTGACTCTAACTCCTCCTAGAGCTTTTAAGCTACATGCACCAAACTCGGCACAGACCTTCAGACTAATCCCAAATAGTGTGCTTTATCTTTTCTAACTGATCGGAATTACGGTATTCCAGTATCGGATTTCCGAAAAGGCCTCATGTCACTTTGACTTCCATTCAAGGTGTGAACATTTTTTCCTGTAATAACTCCTTTAGAGGATTCAAGTTACATACCATAACTCCACCACTCATACTTTCTATCACTCCATCACTTTCTTTTTCTATTTTTACATCACTCTTTTTATTCTTTCTTTCACTCTATCATTTTAACACCCTAGCAACTGCATACAACCTAGCAACTATTTAGTGCACCCTAGCAACCAAAACCCATTGACTGCCATTCAAATGGCTTAGATGGATATCTCCTGATCAAAATGTCCTACAGACATGAGTTGGCTTGTTTGAATTGGGTGAGCAATCAGTCTTCAAGTATCATCATGGAAACTACTTAGCCACACCCTAGCAACCATTTAGAGCACCCTAGCAACCAAACTGCATTGACTTCCATTTAAAATCGCTTAGATGGGTATCTCAAGATCAGAATGTTGTAGAGACTTCATTTTTGGCTTGTATGACTCGGAACAGCAAGCAGCCTTCTTGGTATCACACTGGCAACTGCCAAGTAACAAATCACATATCTCAGCACCAGAACATCGTAGAGACTTCGGGTTTCTTTCATTTGACTCAGGTTAGCAAGAAGCCTTCTTAGTAGCACCGTGGTAACTGCCTAGCAACAAGATGGGGTTACCCTAGCAACCAAGTAACAAATCACATATCTCTGCACCAGAACAACGTAAAGACTTCTGGTTTCGTTCATTGGACTCAGGGTAGCAAGGATCCTTTTGAGTATGATCTTGGTAACTACCTAGCAACCAAATGTGCTATCTATCTATCTGATAGACTGAATGGTCTTATAATCTTTAAATTTTGAACTTTTAAAACTACTACTTAAACTTGTAATTACCTCAAACTTAAATCCTTCAAACTTCAAGCTTTTACAACTACTTCAAACTTTCAGGCTAGCAACGCCTAGAAAAGTGTTGAAACGTGCTAAAACATGCTAGCATCATGCTAACATATGCTAGCAACGCCTAGAAAAGTGCTATAACGTGCTAAAAACATGCTAGCATCATGCTAACACATGCTACCCAGCCAACATTTGTATGTGGGGCCCATGTGGTTATGAAATGGGCTGAAAAATGGGCCCTATATGGGATTGTCCACTTGTTCCATAATGGCCCCATGTCAGCTGCCCACATGGACTTCATGCAGGACTGCACTTGGTGCTAGGTGAGCCCCAGCAGGGCAACATGCGCAAGACCCATCTCGGTCCCAGCTTTAAGTTTTATGTGGGTACTACATAGTGACTACATGGGCTGAAATACGGGTTGTAAGTGGGTTTGTCCATGGGTTCCATGTTGGCCCCATGCCAATTTCCCATGTGGGTTTTATTCAGGATTTCACTGGGCGTTAGGTGGGGCACAACTAGGCAGCATACGCAAAATCCATCTGAATCCCATCTTCAAGCTGTATGTGGATGCTACATGGGGACTGCATCGGCTGACATCTGGGTTGCAAGTGGGATTGTCCATGTTTTCCGTAATGGGCCCATGCCAACTGCCCACATGGATTTCAAGCAGGATTACACTGGGTGTTAGGGCGAGCACAACTGGCACAATATGCATAAGACCAATCTGGGCCCCATTTTTATGCTCTGTGTGATTTTGTTTCATTTTTTTACGCCATGCCAGCTTCTATGGCTATATTCATGGCGGGAACCAGGTTTAGTTATTTAAAATAGTTAAATAAGTTAAATGAGGTGTTTTAAGATTAATTTTTCCTAAAAACCTTAAAACTAAATTTGGATTCACTTGATTAAAAACTCTTTCAAAAGAATCAACTGAATAATACAGGTTCCTCAGATGTGTAGATGTATGACAGTCCAGTAAAATATGTTTACGCTCCGTGTGATTGCTACTGATATATGGGTTACATGTGGGTTTGTCCATGGCCCCATGCAGATTGCACACACATGGGTTTTAAACTGATTTTAAAATAAAAAAAATTTTCTGATTTTATTTTGTAATGATACAATCAGCTTATAATGCATCCTATTGATTATGTACACAGAATATTCAACTCAGGAGACTTTAAACATACTGTTTTCTGGAGATAATTAAATTTTTAAATTTTTAATTTAGTTAAAATAATACAAAATAGACTGTATATGCAATGTGTTTTAAAGCATCACTTCATCCATTGATATGGGTTAACCATATAATGTATTACATAATGTTATGGCAGTATTGCGGTGAATTGCTAGTAACGCTGTAATATGCTCTTTATTTTTCCAGTACCGTTGCCATAACAGTAATGCCATAATAGTTTTTATAAGTACTATTGATTTTTTTTGTAATTTGTAGTATTGCAATACTATTTAAAAAGTTAATTTAGGAAATTAATTCTTAAAAATCTTTATATTAACTGACTTTCTATTAATGTAATACAGTGAATGCGAATCATATGACAACAGTCTGTGTTCTCCCAGTGGTATATAACATGGGCATTATGCGATTAATTTACAACAAAACAAAATAAAACGTGAATGCCTTCCTCTCTGAAAACATTTTGGTCTTACATTTCATAATAAACTCGGGAGCTCAGTGTCGACTCGTATCCCACCTTTTTTTGTTTCTTGCAAAGGATTGTGGGTGATTGGAGGACGCTTCCCCCTCACTTATGCATCCTTCAAAATATGCCTAATGAAGGCCACGAAATGAAAGCTGTCTTCCAAGGATCCTTCAAATTGAGACGGCGCTTGATGACGTTGCAGCCGAGATATGCACCCTTAATAGGATGCAGTCTTCTGTTTGAGAAGCACCCATTCAACTGATCTGTCTTCACACAGTTGATTAGTTGTGTCAGGTGTGCTCTTGCTTGGTTGGAAAAAAAACCTGCAACCACACCAGCCCTTTGCACATAAGATTTGACACTTCTGCTTTATAGGTATGTGCATGTATTCTGCAGTAAATGCTGCTTTCATGGTAGTAAACGCTTATGCCTTACTCCTGTTATTATGCGCCATTGTATTTTACAGCAACTTATGCAGATGCCAGGGTAAAGCTACATCAAGCTGAGTATTCATCAGACCTGACTGACACTGAAAATGGCTCGAGAAAAAGAAAGTAGGTGTTTGTGGAGTAATGCAGGTTAAAGGCCATGCCCTCTAGAAATAATATGGAAGCAGTAATATGGTGTGCCTTATATGTTTGTTAACCTCTCTAGGCCAAGTGCAAAAATCCTCCAGAGTCAAGTGGGCAGCCAACTAGAATCAAGTGAGCATTCTGATTCGGAGGAACTTCCACCCACTCCCCCAGACAAACTCCTTGGGCCAGCAGTGAAGAAAATTATCAGCTTGGTCGCCAGCCCCACTGCCCAGCGAGTCGCCAGCCCCACTGCACAACGAGTCGCCAGCCCCACTTGTGCAGCCATGTTCTCTAAACTTTTAACAATTTTAGAAAAAGTGAAGGAGACCCAACGGGTTCATGGTAAGATATTAAATGCCTTGCTGAAGAAGCAAGATGGATCGGTGGTAGTGGTCCCTGAAGGAGTGGTCCTACCTCTGAAAACCCAGGCTGATGTTGAGACTCTCAATGAGAAGCTGGGGGACCATAGTCTCATGTCTGCTGTTGTAAGTTTAAATTATTTAGCAGACAATTTTCTCCTCTCGGTACTCATCTAGGATCAGAAAACACTGGCGAGATCCTACATATGAACTGTTTTTTTTTTAATTGAATGATGAATTGTTGTGGTTTTATCTTGTACGCCTTATATACTGTATATATATATTTTTTATTGCTATGGACCCTCTTGTGAGTCTGAAATAAAGTTTGAATATCTGAATTTGCACATAGGCTACAAAGTGCGGGCAACATTATGGTAATGAGCTTTGACGCGGTTCGGCGGCAACCTATTGGAATATAGAAGTGCTCCACTCTAGCGAAGTCTAGAGAACACAACAGTGTAAACTTTGGTTCCCACCAAACAATAGTTCCGAAGACAAAATGGAGGAGAAACTAATTATTGCCGTGGCGGGTTTTCCCGTAATGTACGATCTGTCCCTGTTTGCTTACAGGGATATAAATAAAAAAAACAATGCGTGGACAAAGGTGTCTGAAATTGTTGGTGTGCCAGGTGAGTTGATGAAGTGGATATTATGGTTTATATAGTATTATATATAATATATTGCATGCTAATTTTGCCGCCATAGCATGCAAAACCGTGCTGCCTGATCAATCGGTAACACATTTATACCATCAGCGTTTGTCTTTTTATATTTAATTACTTTCTGCCATCGATCGATTTCTTACTTTCACATTTAAAAGATTTCATGAGGATATACGCTACTTGTGATAGGTTGGCAAAAAGATACCGGTCGACGTGTCTGGATGTTTTGCGGCCCCTTTAAATATAGTTCACAAAACCAAGCATTCCGAACGAACGTTGCCGCCTATTTCAACTATGTCAGAGCATTCACAAATCTTCGATAGCATTGTTGGCAGGGCAGCCAGAGCAAATTTTGATGCTTTCGCCTCCTCTGGTCTGAACGCACGGTCAGAAGGACTGTTCTAGGAAGGACACAGCCTCACTAGGATGCAGCCTTCCATTTGAGAAGCACCCTGATTATGAGTCTGATGTGATCCTGCTTGGTTAGAGTGAAAACCTGCAGCTACACCAGCCCTTTATGGATTAGTTTTGACAACCCTGGTGTAGAGAAATTAACACAAAAAGAAAGAGTTGGAGGGTCTAAGAAGCTTTTAAGTAAGGAAAGTAGAGCTGTAGTTAGTCTAAGGAAGAAAGTCAAAGTTAACTGCATTTCCCATCACATGCACATTACACAGTATCCAGTTGCTGGCTGGTGGTGTGCCCTCTTTCACGGCCTTGGTTACATTGACCAATGAGGCTGGAGGCCACCAGCATAAGTTTCTGTTGGTGCAAAACGCAACCAAAAGACGTCCAAGGGGCTGTTCACTCCGAATGTGCATTTTAATGTAAGCATGCACTTGACTGTCGCCCCGCATCTGCGCAGTAGCGCTGCATTGTTAAACTGCGTCCATGTAAAGAGAAAATTCGTCTTTTGAATGTGTCTCAAGACACCCGCGTTCTCTTAATCACTGAGCTTTGTCTGATTTTAGCTCTAGAATGCAATCAGTTCAATGGCTTGTGTCGTTGTCAGTGCCTAGCGGCACACGTCTAAAATTCGAATGTGCATATTTATTTCACATTCGACGAATATTCCAATGTCGAATTTTAATTTGACAGCCTTAATTAGCTGAGTTCAAATTAGCAAAATGGCTACTTCCCCAGTGTCTTAGCTTCTTTATCAAAATACAAAACTTCAATATATTATATGCGTAGGACGGATTATACAAATAATTTTACATGATAGATGATCAAATTGGCAGATATACTAGCCGCGGTTGAAGCTCGCTTGCAGCACTCCTGGCCTCGTGATGAGAAAGGAATTACCACCAAGTGGTCGCAAAATGGCGCAATTACACATGTCCACAGAGGGGTTTTTTTTTTTGCCATGACACATCATACTTAGCTGAATGGATTACATTACATTACACTAGCATTTGTTGCAATAAAGTTATTTAAAAAAATTACACTGCCTTTGCCAAACAAAACCACAGTTCCTGCTATGGAGCATTGAATATGCCAGCAGAATTATAGACTGTTACATTGTTTGATTATATTAATTAATTACTAATATGAATTGATTAATTACAATTTTAATTTAATCTTTTTTTTTTTTTTTAATATAAATAAATTCAATTTAGAAAGAGAAGAAATCACTCAGTTATAAGTGAGGGGGAAAATCCTAACTAAAATATATAATAATAATAATAATAATAATAATAATGAAATAGATAAATACTGAACAGAAAATTGACAGGGAAAAATGTTTAAAGTCTTTTCAAAGTATGTTTTTAAAAAAAGGTCAATAAATTTGAAGTAAAAATCTTTTTTCATTTTTATGTCTTGGACAATATTACTTTAAAAAATTAAAATATTGGTTATTTTTATTTTTAAAAAATAGATTTTCTTATTCATATTAGTTTTACATTTTGTATTAAATATTAATTAAAGTCAATCACCCTCAACATTTGATGTGTTTTGTGTTCCAGGATGCTTTTGTGGATCCCACTGTGTCTATTTGCTGTCACCTTCCTGTCAGAATCAGCCTGGCCACTCTCCTGTTACCTCTCGTGCTTCTGGCCCACAGAACTGCTGCTTACTGGGTGTATTGTTTTTCTCTTGTGTGCTCTTGAAACTGTTATGCATGAAAATGCCAGGAGATTAGCCGTTTTAAAATACTGAAACCACCCCCTCTGACACTGGCCCGAGTCTGGGTACCAAAGGGAAATGTATATGAAACACAAAACTACATCTATTTAATAAGAGCAACAAAATACATTTTGCCAAAGCAATATTAGCTTGTTTGCTAAATTAAGTATATACTTGCACTTAATCTAAAATTGAAAACATTGTTGTGTTCAGTATAACTCTTGTAATGAATTGGTTACCAAAAACTACTAAAATATATGTTTATTTAATAAAGACTCCTTCCAGTTTTTATATAAAAACCAGAGCTTTGAATCATTTTTCTCAAATGTTTTTCCACAAAATGACATTCTATTACCTTGTTAAAATCCTTAAGATGGCATCTACTTCCACCTTCTTAAAAAAAAAAAACAGAGAAAAAAAATAACACTTTATTTTACAGTGTCCTTGTTACATATGTTGCAACAACAAGTCCACAGTATCATATTTCTTACCAATTCTGATGTTTGATCTGAACATTAACTGAGGCTCTAGACTGGTGTATATTGACTTCATGGAGTAGTCCCAACACTTATGTAACTGACTTTGTTGGATGGTTATCCACACTCCCTTGTATCAGACCCAATTAGCTGAAAAGAAACAAAGAAGGTGCCCAGTTTCCTCTGATGGTCAAGTGAATGTTCAGTGAGTCAGGTCCACTCGGCTGCTCGATTTCCAGCTTATGGCCTGTTATGTCGAGCAGACTCGGGAAGAGCTCGTCTAGGAATTTCACCATATCTCGGCCTTCTTCGTTGTCAGAAATTCCAACAATTCGGATGTTGTTTCGGCGGTTACGATTCTCAATGTCTTCCAGCTTTTCCCAAACACGCTCCAAGTCTGTCTTGGTCGCTAGCGGGTTAGCAGCTAATTCCCTCTTTGATGACTCCAGATAATCAATCTGTTTCCTGGTGTCCCCCACTCTTGTAACCAACTCAGAGAATTTCATCTCCATGGCAGTGATCGATCGACGTATTACAGCAAGATCCTCCAAGTCAGCAACGACCTTCACCAGCATTGCCGACATGATTGACAGTTGATGCTGAATCTCTCCCACTGCACCATCCAAACTGAGTCCCGGTCTGCGGCCCTGTCAGGGGTATCAGCTTGAGCACGTAAGTGTCTTTTAATGTCTCCAGAGCTCAAGGATTTTGAATTCTTTGACATTGTCTTCATAAAACAGTTATGGAACATGATGTATCGAATCTCACCGGTTTATGACACAAAAAGTATTAAAAACTAGCAAAGTGCGCAGAGCTCACCGTTCACACGTCCGACCCTCGCATGGCACCACTTCCATATTTTTTAATTGTGATTTAAACTATGATGTTCATCTCTCAAAATTCTAAGTTCAATGTTTTATTCAATATTCATATAACACTTTTTAAAAGTGTTTACAAAATACTTTACAATATGAAGACATATGATGGGGAAAAGTAATAATCCAGTTGCTTTTGTACAGTAAAGTACTCAAAATTAGTCTGTTTAGTTGTTTGTGTAACTGAATATTAAAGAGCCCATATTATGCTAATTTACAGGTTCATGATTTTATTTTGGAGGTCTACTAGAATAGGTTTACATGCTTTAATGTTAAAAAAACACATTATTTTTCTCATACTGCACATTTCTGCTAAACCTATTTTCATCATCTGGCTCAAACTCTCTGATTTAGGCCCTGTCTCTTTAAAACCCCCTGTAGAAGTTCCATGTTCATGGGCAATGGAAGAGTCAGGAGACAGCGAACAGTTAAGGTCAGTCTTTATTTTTTCAGTTAAAGGTTACGGCTTATAGCAAACTCAAAACCTGGACTCTTTATGTTGCCCTGGTGCTCTCTCCACACTCTGACACTCTTGTGTGCCTTTTCAGGTCTCCCTGCACCATCACTATGATTAGAGACAGGTGTTAGAGTATTCAACCGATCGAGTAACTCATCAATTCGTGTCATTGGATAAGTGTCAAATTTGGACACTGCGTTCTGTTGGGACTCATGTATTCAGATAGAAGACAAAGGCAGGCCTAACAGTCGTAAAAACATAACTCAAGCCCCCACACCAAGTCATAAATCTTCCTGATAAAAATCACGCCAAAATCAAACAAAGGGAGTCCAAAACAGACTACAAATCCATGAAGCCTTGCTCACTAAAGGATCGAGCTCTCAACTCCTATTGGATGAGGCACACAACAGAAAGTCCCTCAAACATGACATCATCAGGAGTTGAAATAATTCTGAAATGCTTACAGAATTCACTTCCAGCGACTTAGTTCACCGAATATAGACGTAGCTTTTGCTGCTCTCCGGTGCAACCTCGTGGCACAAGGAAGTAATGTCCGACTTAACTGTAGCCATACAATCTCCATCTCGCTGGACGAGTTGAGATTACTCTGTTCAACCAAACACTCTAACAGATCCGAAGGAGACCGCCGAGCTATTCGCATCTTTATCCGTTTGCCTACAGAAGTGAAGAGATTAAAGATTTCTCTTCCATCTTCAATCAAGTTGACATTTCTGAGTTCTCCGCCAGCCCGCTGAGAATCAACAGCCGTACCGCCCGCTGACAATCAGCAGCCAACAGAGCGAGGAAACGGCCTCCCGTCATCACACGAGCCTCAAGGAACCAGGTCAAAGTTAAAGGACGGAGGAAAACACATTCTACCTGTGTCCTCATGCGATTCAAGTAAGAGGATACGTCTGGGCAGAGATATTATAGCGTGTTATTCTTGTGTTTCAAGGTTTTTGCTTGTACAGTTTACGGACCGCCATGTCCGCTCATTATTAATACTCAGGGTATTAATTATCACAAATTTGTTTTGCTGTATTGTGGTCCAACCAAATTGGATTGTGCAATTTCGCCATTGCGGGTGAAGCAGAAACTGAGTTCATCCATTAAAGAGTCAAATAACGCAGGACTTTTACGAGCCCCGCTCGTAAAACCGCATCTCTGAGCAATGAACACAGCTGCTTTCTCTCCCGCTATCATGAAATCAGCTTTAGGGCTGTCACTTAATCGTCTCATCTCTCTCTCTCTCTCTCTCTCTCTCTCTCTCTCTCTCTCTTACTAATCACACACACACACACACACACACTGTCACACACACACACCTTATGTGTTATAGGATTATTTTGATTTCCATATCTAATCATATCACTGTTTAGTTTGTAGTTGTAAGTCAGAAGTTTATTGACTGCATTGTATTAATTATTAATTGATATTACTGCATAAATAAACTTTGTTTATATTACAAAGAGAAGTGTTTTGGTTTGTTTTGCATATGCCTGTGTCATGCTGACGGGATGTCAGTGCTCGGATTCAAACCTTCATTCGTTGTTTTTTTTCCCCGAAAATCGATATTCTTGGATGTCGATTTTCCTAAGAAAACAATCTAATATTGAGACTGTTTTACTATTCGGTTATTAGTCCCTGATTTCAGGGTGGTGCCCTGTCAATGTTAATCCTTATTAATATTCCATTGATTTTTGATAATTGATAATTATCTTTGATTGTTGAATTTGAATGATCAATAAGCTAGTGTTAATTTTAATTAATGTTTCATCGATGTTAACAATTGACGATTATCTTTGATAATTGTTGATTTTAAAGGATTAAAAAAGCTAACATTGATTCTCATCAATGTTCTATTGATTTTAATAAATAATAATCATCTTTGATAATTATTAATTATTGCTAATAACCAAACTTGCTCCTAAACGTAGCACACTACATTTACTGGAGCCCCATATGAGGTTTTAATGAGTTAGATCCAATTAATTAATTTAAATATTAATTAATAACTACAGAAATAATTATTAATTATTTCTGATAGTAACACTGATCTAAACAACCGGTAAAGCCCTACAGTTCACCTCTGGAATCAGCAGGGACTCAAGTCGTTGCGAGCCACTCATATCCTGGGTGACCTCAACAGCGCTGCATCATGCTCAGGGGAGAGTGGAGACTCCACCCCCAGGTCCAGCTGATTTGGGGTCAATTTGGTCAAGCGTAGGTAGACCTGTTCGCTTCCCAGGAATCCTCCCACTTTCCACTCTGGTAAGCCCTGACCAAGGCTCCCCTCAGCACAGACACGCTGGCACACAGCTGGCACCGGGTGCTACGCAAGTATGCGTTCCCCCAGTGAGCCTACTTGCACAGACCCTGTGCAAGGTCAGGTAGGACAAGGAGCAGGTCGTCCTAGTACTTGGTTTTCGGACCTCACACTCCACACAACAGCCCCCCCCCCCCCCCCCCGGCAAAATCCCCTGAGGAAGGCCTTTCTTTCTCAGAGACGGGGCACCATCTGGCACCCGCGACCAGACCTCTGGAATCTCCATGTCTGGCCCTTGGACGGGACGTGGAAGACCTAAGTGGCCTACCATCCGCGGTGGTAGACACGATCACTCAGGCTAAGGCTCCCTCTACAAGGCACCTGTATGCCTTGAAGTGGCGTCTGTTCGCTAAGTGGTGTTCTTCCCGATGCGAAGACCCCCAGAGATGTGCAGTCGGATCGGTGCGTTCCTTCCTGCAGGAGAGGCTGGATCCAAACAGAGGATCGCCCACTGGGTCACTGACGCCATTGCCTTGGCATATCACGCCCAGGACGTGCTATTGGGGCTATGAGCACACTCTACCAGGAGTGTGATGGCCTCCTGGGCTCTGACCCAGTGGTGTCTCTTTAGCAGACATCTGTAGAGCAGCATGCTGGGCAACACCCAATACCTTCGTGAGGTTCTACAATCTCCGGGTTGAGCCGGTTTCGTCCCGTGTATTGTCAGGTACAAACAGGTAACTTTCCCCTCCTGGAGGGGGAGACGTACGCCTTTACCCCCCAGCCGTGTTCATGAGACCGTGGACCCTGGATGTCCTTTCTCCTTAGCCCTGTGGCAGGTGATTTTGCGGAGAAACTCTATGCCAGCCCAGTACGTGTGCTAGTAGGCCCTGTACTGGGGTAGGTCCTCCACATGCACTGATTGCCTGTCTGTAACCCCGTGTGATGTATCTTCTGTGAGATGGTTTCCCCGTTGGTAAACCCGCGACTTCCTTGGGCAGAGTCCCCTCTGCCGCCGGTCACTGTGTTTGTAGAGCTCCATCCCCTCTGGATAGGACCTACCACGGGGACTTTTCCATATGCGACACTGCCGACAAAACTCGGTAAGACCATGTGATGTATTTCCACACATTACCTCCCCTACGCTCGTAGGAGGTGGTTACGTGACGGCCAGGTGCACTGGCTAGTTGTGGTGTTTCATATCTGGACCCCTAGTGTCACTACATCGACACAACATCCCGTTCCCTCCATCAGGGAACGGAGGTTACAAAAGTAACCAGGACGTTTTTTTCCCCATTCTGATGCTTGATGTGAACATTAACTGAAGCTCCTGACCTGTATCTGCATGATTTTGTGCACTGCACTGCTGCCACACGATTGGATGACTAGATGGATTTGCATGGGTGATTGTTGGTGCCAGATGGCTGGTTTGAGTATTTCTGTAACTGCTGATCTGGGATTTTCACACACAACAGTTTCTAGAGTTTACTTGGAATGGTGCCAAAAACAAAAAACATCCAGTGAGCAGCAGTTCTGTGGACGGAAAGGCCTTGTTGATGAGAGAGCTCAACAGAGAATGGCCAGACTTGTTCGAACAGACAAAGTCTACAGTAACTCCGAAACCACTCTGTACAGTTGTGGTGAGAAGAATAGCATCTCAGAATGCTATTCTGAGATGCGGGTTGGCACTGTTTTGGCGGCACGAGGGGGACCTACACAATATTAGGCAGGTGGTTTTAATGTTGTGGCTGATCGGGGTGTGTGTGTGTGTGTGTGTGTGTGTGTGTGTGTGTATGTATGTATGTATGTATGTATATATATATATACACACACAGTACTGTGCAAAAGATGCTTCACAAAAACATTTGTCTTAAGATGGTTATTTATATTTATATTTTCAGCTTTAGTGTGTCAATAGAAAATATACATCCATGCTAATTGGGCTATTTGCCATTAGCCTAGCAACATGCTAATGCTAAACTCTACTGTGAGTTGTGTTTCTTGTCTTCACGTGAGGTGCACTATATTAATGTTTTACTCAAAACTGGAAAGTATTGATGAAAATAGTTAAATCTATTTAGTAATTCACTGTTTACCCAGTATTCGTGTGTGCTGCATGTTATGCTAACTTCAGTTAGGATGCTGCCTTAGAAGATGCCCTTACAATTTTTTTTAAAATGCATATGAAATGACTCATTATTTTCAAATGCAAATGAGCTTGTGACTCATCATAAATGTTTGCCAGATGTTCCCTTACACAAATAGAGAGTTCATGGCAAATTTGCTTCAAACAACTGCAAACTCTTCGTTGTCACCAAATGTTTGCTGCAGGTTCACCACTACCAGTGAAGAGCTGCAAATTTCTGGCAAACATATGCAGCGAATCACAAGCTCATTTGCATTTGAAAATAATGAGTCACAAATTTGCGGGAAATTTGTGGCAAGTTTATGGCTAGTTTGCCATAACTCTACATTTTTTGTAAGGGTTTGCAGCTCTTCAACGGTAGTGGTAAACCTGCAGCAAACCTTTGGTGAAAATGAACAGTTTGCCACAAAGCTAATCTGAAGCAAGTTTTCCAGAACTCTCAATTTGTAAGGGTGCAAATGGGCTGTAAACAGCAAGGCAGCTCACTAGGTTTTGAAACAGAAACATCTTTCATTAATTTGTTCAAAAAGTCAAATTAATTTCAACCGTGCATGCTGTTGGTGACTATTAAAGTCACCTGATCTGTAGCCCTTTAGCTGAGCTGACCAAGAAATCGCTGTATCATTCAGGCCTGACATCATCGAGCGTGAAAGATCTACAGTTGCATGGGTTTTCAGGGCAGGACCATAAATTCACCATTAATTGATTTTGTCACATGCATGTTCGTTCTTTGAAAACTGCAGTACAGGGCTAGCTTGAGTGCTTTGTTAAAATCACAATCACTGGTCAGTACTGTAAAACATCAGCTTGTGTTCTCATATCCGTCTGTGTGCTGATGCCTGTAGAGGGTGTCAGAGAGCAGACAAACCAACACAAGTGAATTGTGATAGTCAGGGATTAATTTATGTGTAACTGAAGGATGGATAAATAATATATAAATGTTCTTTATGGAAATTAATGTTGGATTAGTGCTCACCTACGGTGACAGAAAGGTGCACAACACAACTAAATTAGCAAAGCAAATAAAAGATGAAAACCTAACAGAATTAAGCCACAACACACAGAAATGATCAGAAAATAAATGTTTATAAAAATGCTGTACTTATTTGTCCTGAAGTCAGAGCTGGAATTGGAAAGAAACCCATGCATTTTGCCATCTAAGCAGGACTGTGATGTCATTTTCGCATCATTACCGGCACGTACCAGGTCACTTCTGTGAAGTGCTTATACTGGGTTGGGTTTCTACCGGGACTCTTTTCAGAACACTTATTGCAGATAACTTTATCAACATTTCCAAAGGTTTCAAAACCATTTATATTCAGAAAGACATTTCTAGCATACACGGAGCATCCTCTGTTTAGAGTTCCTCGATGGAAACCCTTTACGCGTTGACCACTGCAGTGGGATGACAGCTCTTGTCAGTCTCCGAACAGCCAAATTAAATTACATGCATTGAGTCAGACTGTCACATGACTTAAAATACAGTGTTTAAAAAACATTTATTAATTTCAGTGTGTTGTGGCTTAATTTTGCTGTGTTGCAGCTCATTTATGTTGTATTGTGGTTTAATGTTGTTGTGTTGTGGCTTAATTTTGTTGTGTTTTCAACTTTTATTTGCTTTACTTTTATTTTGTTGTGCACTTCTCGGCCACCATACTCACTCCTCCATAAAATGCAACGTTATTTTATTGCGTTACTTCCAATAATAGTAACTAATTATGTTACTTTGTCATGCTTTATGGAATGTAACACACTGTTTCTTCTTTATTTGCTTTACTTTTTCTCCCCGTCGGCCTCTCTTCCTGAATTCAAGCCGAGCATAATGTTGTCGTTTGAAGAGCTGTTGTTCGCTGTGCTCATGAGTTTGAACCCTCGTTATAGTTTTCATGCAACTATAAAAATACAAATGCAAAAGAAAAAAGTAAGGCCTTCTTGTTTGAAAAAGTAACTATTTTTCAAACTCATTTTTTTGTATAAGGTATAAATTTAAAAAAGATTTCAAGTTACATGAAATTGTTCAGTTGTATTTTCAATTGTATTGTTTTTAATTGTACTTGTCAGTAAATAAATGAAAAAACATAAGTTATTTTAAAAAGTAACTGGGGTATAGAGCGCAACAGTGCCCGTCCACTTTTTTCAGCCGCCTTGGTTCCAAAAGTATTTTCCCCATTCGTTTCTACTGTAGGGGTTTTATAAAGTACTTCATAAAAGATTGTGCACAATGAACCAAACCAGCCAGCTCCGAGGTGAATCACAACATTGAAAACTTTGATTTGAAGCAAAAAGGTATTTGAAAATCAGACAAAAAGACAAAGGTACAAGACTGTATACTCAACGTCTTTAATTAGGGAATTAACTACAATCCCATGAAGCATTGCAAATGATGTAATCAAAGTAAAATCATTAAAGATGGAAAAAATATACAATATACAAACTAACAAAGGACACCGCATCTATGCGAAGTTCTGCAGTTCCCTATCTGTCACTCACTTGACGTTGTGTCGATATAGTGACACTAGGGATCACTCTTGGGAGCCCGAAACACCTCTGGTCTTTGAAAAAAGGAAATTTGGCGAGTGGTAATTGCATACCACTCCCCCGAACATACTGGTATAAAAGGAACTGGTATGCAACCACTCATTCAGATTTTCTCTTCGGAGCCGAACGATCGATGCTCACTGAGCTGAATTCTCACGGCCGTTCATTCATCTCTGCTGGATCTGATGGTGCATTTCAGCGGCTTCTCCCCCTCTGCACTGGTGCACTGCAGAGAATGCCCCTGGGTGCTTCGGCAGAAAAAAAAGAATATATTTCTCTAAAAGAGCGGCACACACGGAACGTCTTTTAAAAGATGCCCTTCCGTTTGTGTGTTATTCCTGGTTGCGGTCGTTATCTCTCTCCTTCTGATGGTCACGATCGCTGTCTTTCGTGTCTGGGCGCTGCCCACACGGAGACAGCGTTTGTGGATGGGTCATGTACTCATTGCGAGAACATGACCATGGCATTGTTGCGGTCGCGGCTTGCCTTTGTAAGAAAGCAAGCCACCCAAGCGGCTCCCCGCTTCCTTCTACCTACGGGTATGAGGCCAGCATGGCTAGCACTTGGGGCGATTTGGGGACCCCAATGGGACCACCTCCCATCCCCAGCACATTTGTCTGCCCCGATCGGCCTTCCGGATGAGTCCGCCGGCTCATCTCACGGCGAGTTCGACTTCTTGTTTGGAGCCCGCAAAGATGATGAGCTCTTGAGCGCAGCATCGGAGAGCAGGCTCATCCAGTCAGATGCGGAAGCCTCAGCTGAGCTCCCCCCCTCGAGTATGGTCGCCCAGTCACAGGCTGATGCGGAGATGACGGATATGCTTTCCCGGGCAGCCGCGAGCATCGGGTTAGAGTGGAACCCTCCGCTCTCCCCTGAACCCTCGCGGCTCAATGATTGGTTCCTGGGCCACTCTCAGCCACACCCTGCCCCAGTGCCTTTCTTCCCGGAAGTGCACGAGGAGCTGACAAGGTCGTGGGAGGCACCTTTTACTGCCCGGTCCCGATCTTTCAGCTCCCTCACCCTCACTACCCTCGATGGTGGGGCGGACAAGGGGTATTCGGCGATCCCCCCTGGTGGATAAGGCGCTCGCGGTGCACCTATGCCCGCAGAGCGCTGCCACCTGGCACAGGCGCCCAAAGCTCCCGTCCAAGGCCTGTAGGTTTACATCATCCGTGACGGCCAAGGTCGACTGACCTCGTCCTCCATGTGACGAAGGTCACGGCGCGGTCTCTCGGGCGGGCGATGTCCACCTAGGTGGTCCAGGAGCGCCACATTTGGCTCAACCTGGTCAAGATGGGAGAGGCCGACAAGGCACGGTTCCTTGGTGCCCCCATTTCCCAGGTTGGCCTGTTTGGCGACACCGTCGAGGACTTTTCCCAGCAGTTCTCGGCGGTGAAGCAGCAGACGGAAGCTATCCAACACATCCTGCCCCGGCGCGCCTCAAGATTCTGCACCCCGTCTGCTTGTCACCAAGGGCGTCCTCCTGTGGTGACGCAAAAACGTATTCTAGCGAGCGTCCGGCATCAAGATTGGTTTGCGGCGGTACACCCGAAGGACGCGTACTTCCACGTCTCGATTCTACCTCGACACAGACCCTTCCTGCGGTTTGCATCCGAGGGTTGGGTCGGGTGTATCAGAACAAGGTCCTCCCTTTTGGCCTATCCTTGTCCCTTCGCGTCTTCACGAAGGTCGCAGAAGCAGCCCTTGCCCCGTTAAGGGAAGTGGGAATTCACTCTCGGGTTGTGTTGTGTGTGCACAGGGACCTGGTGCTCTCGCACCTCAGCCGACTAGGGCTTCGGGTCAACTGGGAAAAGAGCAAGCTACTCCCAGTTCAGAGCATCTCTTTTCTTGGTTTGGAGTTGGACGGCGTGCCTCACGAATGACCTGACCTGCCGGCGGCTCCACTGAAACTGTTCCTGGGGCATATGGCATCCTCAGCGGTGGCCACTCCGCTCGGGTTGATGCATATGAGACCGATTCAGCGCTGGCTCCAGACTCGAGTGCCGAGATGGGAATGGCGCTGCGAGACACATCGCGTAGCCTGCTGCTGCCTCTTCAGCCCTTGGACCGACCTCCCATTTCTATGGGCAGGCGTTCCCCTAGAGCAGGTCTCCAGCCACGTCGTGGTTACGACAGATGCCTTCAAAACGGGCTGGGGTGCTTTATGCAATGGGCACGCATCCGCTGGCTCCTGGACGGTCCCGCAGCTACGTTGGCACATCAACTGCCAACGTGTTACTAATGAAAAGTGTTACTTCGGACAGACAACACGGCAATGGTGGCATACATCAACCATCAAGGCGGTTTACGCTCCCGTTGTATGTCACAACTCGCCCGCCGTCTCCTCCTCTGGAGTCAGCAGCACCTCAAGTTGCTGTGAGCCACTCACATCCCGGGCGACCTCAACACTGCAGCGGACACGCTGTCACAACAGGTTACCCTCAGGGGAGAGTGGAGACTCCACCCTCAGTTGGTCCAGCTGATTTGGAGTCGATTTGGGCAGGCACAGGTAAACCTGTTCGCTCCCCAAGAATCCTCCCACTGCCCGCTCTGGTACGCCCTGACTGAGGCACCTCTCAGTATAGATGCGCTGGCACACAGCTGGCCCACTGAACTATGCAAATATGCATTTCCCCCAGTAAGCCTACTTGCACAGACCCTGTGCAAGGTCAGGGAAGATGAGGAGCAGGTTGTCCTAGTAGCACCCTACTGGCCCACCCAGACATGGTTCTCGGACCTCACCCTCCTCGCAATAGCCCCCCCCCGGCGAATTCCCCTGAGGAAGGATCTTCTTTCTCAGGGACGGGGCACCATCTGGCATCCACGACCAGACCTCTGGAATCTCCGTGTCTGGCCCCTGGACGGGACACGGAAGACTTAAGTGGCCTACCACCCGCAGTGGTAGACACGATCACTCAGGCTAGGGCCCCCTCTACGAGGCGCCTGTATGCCTTGAAGTGGCGTCTGTTCGCTAAGTGTTGCTCTTCCCAACGCAAAGACCCCCAGAGATGCGCAGTCGGATCGGTGCTTTCCTTCCTGCTGGAGAGGATGGAGGTGCGGCTGTCCCCCTCCACCTTGAAGGTGTATGTCACACCATGACACAGTGGATGGTAAGTCCTTAGGCAAGCATGACCTGATCATCAGGTTCCTGAGTGGCGCCAGGAGGTTGAATCCCTCCAGACCACGCGTCATTCCCTCATGGGACTTCTCTGTAGTTCTTCAGGGTCTAAGGGGAGCACCCTTTGAGCCCCTGCACTCAGCTGAGCTTAAGGCACTCTCTTTGAAGACTGCCCTCCTGACTGCGCTCACTTCCATCAAGAGGGTAGGAGACCTGCAAGTATTCTCTGTCAGCGAAACATGCCTGGAATTTGGTCCGGGCTACTCTCACATGATCCTGAGACCCCGACCGGGATATGTGCCCAAGGTTCCCACGACCCCATTTAGGGATCAGATGGTGAACCTGCAAGCACTGCCCCAGGAGGAGGCAGACCCAGCCCTGACGTTGCTGTGTCCAGTGCACGCTTTACGCATCTATTTGGATCGCACGCAGAGCTTTAGAGTCTCTGAGCAGCTCTTTGTCTGCTTTGGTGGACAGCGGAAAGGAAGCGCTGTCTCCAAGCAGAGGATTCCCACTGGGTCATTGACGCCAAAGCAATGGCATACCATGCTCAGGACGTGCCGCCTCCTGCAGGGCTACGAGCCCACTCTACCAGGAGCGTGGCAGCCTCCTGGGCCTTGACCAGCTCCTTTTATACCTGTATGTTCGGGGGAGTGGTATGCAAATACCACTCGCCAATTTTCATTGGCCTTTTTTCAAAGACCAGAGGTGACCCCTAGTGTCACTACATTGACACAACATCTCGTTTCCTCCATCAGGGAACGGAGGTTACGAAAGTAACCAGGACGTTAATCCAGGATGAACTTCAAACACATGAGTCATTAATCTTACAGTTCAAACAAAATCTTTGTTAAACACCAGCCCTTAATACTTACTTAGTTTACTAATTTTAAACCATGACTTGCACTACACACAAAACAACTAATATTGCCATTATATTCATGCCATTTAGCCAGAGGGGAACTTGGCCTCACAGAGTGAGCCTGGTTTCTCCCAAGGTTATTTTTCTCCATTAAACAACATCTTATGGAGTTTTGTGTTCCTTGCCACAGTCACCTTCGGCTTGCTCACTGGGGTTCTAAATACAATTATTATTTAATTATTTATTTTTATACACAATTTACAATCATATTTAATAAAACTACACAATAATGACTCTAAGACTTTATAGATATTATAGTTTCATTTTCTGTTAAATGCATGATTTTCTGTAAAGCTGCTTTGAAATGTGTTGTGAAAACACTATACAAATAAAAATGATTTTAATATTAATATAAAGTTTATACCTAAATTGTGTTGCAAAATATTAAATGTATTATATAAAAATATGTAAGTAGTTTAATAGTGTAGAGAGAGCGACTCGATTGGGTCATTCACAGTGCGTCATGGGAGTGGGCGGAGCTGCAGAGCTCTTTTGGCGTTCTTTGTTCGGCGCAATTTTCTGATTGGAGGATCTTTTTCTTCAGGATCATGGATAGTGTTGTTGTTCACCAGGAATTCCACTATAAACATGTTTTTTTTTTTTGTTTTTTTTTTTAAATGAAGATGAAATAACATGGATTAATGGCTTCAGCAGAAGCATATACCATCGATTAACAAACAGAGCTCAAGGCAGGTATGTCTTTAAAGATTTATATATTATTGTTAATAGTCAGTTTGCCTATAGAGAAAATGAGTGGGATTTTTACTTCCAGAACCAGGCAGTTCCACTCTATTAAGGTAAAATACTTAATCTGATTATTTTTCCCCCTCTATTTTTCCCCCCCTCAAATTTCAGGTAAAAATCCAGTTTCACAGAATAAGTGTTTGAATAATTTCTTGATTTAAAATGCTCTTTTTCCCCAAAACTGCTCAAGGACATTTCAGAGAACTCAGGCAATAGGTACATTTTTGTTGTTTTGGTTTTTTACATATACATTTTTGTTTTTTATGATGCAACAGTGCCCAGTTTCTTGGGTTCCATTTTATTTGCACTCTCCCAGAGAAACAGAAAAATCTGTTAGCTTTTTGTGAATGTGTATGTTATCTGTGTGAGATTTAATTGGCCTCTGTTTTGTGTGTGTGTGTGTGTAGAGTTGAGAAAAACACACATGAAACCAGAGAAAGAGTGTTTAAGAGAGAGAGAGAGATGTGCGCATTTCCAAGCGTGAAAAGTTGAGCTTTAAGGCCTGACTATTAGCAATTAAAGCTGATGAAATGCAGGGTCATTACACTTGTGACCGGGACTGTCCTCACACGTTTCAAAACAACTCCCGATGTACTGTGTGTGTAGAAGAGATGATGCCACCCACCTAATAGCTAGAATGAGCTTTTGATTGGACATTCTGAGGTATTAGTTAAGGGCGCACTAGGCAGATCACGGGTGACTGTGGTTAATGAGGAGCAATTTGGTCCCAATATGATGAAACATCTAAAAACTTTTAACAAAGAAACATCTTTGGGAGGGGTTTAGTATTTGGACGGACAGGGGATTGTAGTCGTGGCAGACTGCCATGCGCTCACTGTTTCAGGCAGTTTAAGGAGCTACCAGCACTCTCATTATTTAATCAGTTCTTTCTGCTTTAACGCCTGCCATATGGACAGCTCTCAATAGCTCTGATCCAAAACCTAGTGAGCTGCCTATCTAGACAGCATTTAAAGTTGTCCTCTCCATGCCAAGACAATCTCATTCTGTCTTCTAAGATACCTTGTTTTGCCACATTGTAATAGGGCATCACATGTATCCTTCACAGAAAACACAATACCAGAATGCCTTGCAACAATCTCAGTGAAAAAGATGATGGAAGATTCAATAGAAATGCTGATTTTTACTGATACAGTAAACTGTAAAAAAAAAAATAAAAAAATAAAAATAAAAAATTATTTATTTATATCTATATATCTATATATATATATATATATATATATATATATATATATATATATATATATATCTGTGAAATTTAAGGGATAAAAAACTGGCAAATGTAGTTCCCAGAAGTTAACCATAAAACAATTCAGTGATCATATTATAATTATTACAGGATGTCATTTTGGTCCCTGTATATTTTACAGTTCACTACCATACAGTGTATATACCATTATTACATGGCGCTCTGAAATACTCGATTCTGATTGGCCAGTGGCACCATCTAGCTGTCTGATATCTCTGAGTAACAACCACACATCTGGGTATCAAGATGTATCAGACCCTTTGTCCGGGTATTGCGAGTCATCCTGCTTCTCGGATCACTGTGTGATCTCTACACGTAAGTTAATAAAATAACTTCAACTCAAATCAATGTTTCATGTGCATTTATTTATTTACTTGGCAAGTAGTCGTGTAATAAGCTGGATAATGAGGAATCAGACGGTCATTAATTACAAAATAAACGCATGCAAACAGGAGGTGGATTTCAGCTGTTCAGCAATTTATTGCTTCTAAAAAAAAATTACAACACATCAATATTTTATGTCCATGTATTTATTTATTTATAATGTACAGCCAGTTGTTACCACAAAATAAACCGCTTCAGGGTGATACAAGAGTCTCCGTTTCATGTCGGGGTCCTGATCACACTGTCGGGCTTTATTTTGCAATAACCGGCTGACTGTAAATTATCCCTTTATTAAATAATATGTAATGTTAATAAATCAACCAACTAGGACAACAAAAATCTGTTTTACACTTTCAAATGTACTGTTAACTATTATAGTAACACAGGCAATAAAACAAAATCTGCGTAAAATCTTTTTTTTTTTCGATTTTTTTTTTTTTTTTTTTTTTTTTTTTATATATAATTTCTTAATTTCATCAAGAGTGGCCCTTCAAGAAGCAATAGCCAATACATATATACAAGGACAATTTCATTCACACACACACACACACAAAAATATGATACTAAAATAATGTTTTAAAAAACATAAAATGTAGTATCATATAGTAATTATATAGTAACTAAGTATATTTGTAATACCCCAATGTACATAACTGTTGTCAAAAATAAGAAACATAAATATTTAAATAAAATATAAGCAACAATTATCGGGGTCCAAGTACATGTGGAGAGATGACCAAAATAATTACATTTGTGTAATTATGTAATATAGTGTCATATTTCAACCGCTTTGATCACAGTTGCACATTTAGGATTTTAGTTATAATCTGAAATTGATGAGATTCAGGGTTGATGAGATGATAAGGGTAAAATTGTTATCCATGGACTCAGTATGTCCTAAGGAGTCCAAAGAAGCCAGTCTCATGATTTTAGGCCAATATTCTTAAAAGTTTTAAGCAAAAAGGAAATTAACAAATAAACAGAGGAAAGTAACGAATTACAACTACTCTTGTTGCAGTACTTGAGTAAATGTTTCACATTGTTCAACTTTAAGTATAAATAAATAATAGTAATTTTATTTGAGTTGATTTAAAAATGTCCTGGTTACTTTCATAACCTCCTTTCCCTGATGAAGGGAACGAGACGTTGTGTCGATGTAGTGACACTAGGGGTCACTCTTGGGAGCCCTGAACACCTCTTTGAGAAAAGGCCAATGGGAATTGGCAAGTGGAATTTGCATGCCACTCCCCCGGACATACAGGTATAAAAGGAGCTGGCTCACAACCACTCATTCAGGTTTTGTGCTGAGGAGCCGAGACAAGGTCCCAGCTTTTTCAGCGGGCAGTTCAGTGTTGTGGCAAGAGGGACACAACATCTCGTTCCCTTCATCAGGGAACGGAGGTTACGAAAGTAACCAGGACATTCCCTATCTGTCACTCACTCGATGTTGTGTCGATGTAGTGACACTAGGGGTCCCTATACCAAATGCCACAATGTCTGAACTGTGTTACATGGACTGTTTTGTCGGAAGTATGTCATGTGGAGAAGTCCCGTGGTAGGTCCTACCTGAGGGGGGAGGAGATCTACCGACACGTTGACCAGGGGCAGAGGCCTCTGCCCAAGGAAGGCGCAGTTTACCAAGAGGGAAACAATTTTGCGGAAGATACATCACACGGGGTTACCTACGGGGAACCAGCACATGTGGAGCACCTATCCCAGTACAGGGCCTAGTTAGCACACATACTGGGCCAGCAGGGAGTTTCTCCACAAACCCACCTGCCACAGGGCCAAGGAGGAAAGTCAACCAGGGTCCACAACTTTGTGAACACGACTGGGAGTCAAAGTGCACGTCTTCACCTCGGGGAGGGGAAAGGCACTATACGCAAGCGGTACACCCGGCCAGCTGTCCCGGAACTTACCTGCTCGTACCTGACAACACACAGGACAAGACCGGCTCAACCCAGAGATTGTAAAACCTCGCAAAGGTGTTGGGTGTTGCCCAGCCCGCTGCTCTGCAGATGTCTGCTAAAGAGGCACCATTGGTCAGGGCCCAGGAAGCCGCCACACTCCTAGTGGGCTCGTAGCCCCAAAGGGGGTGGCATGTCCTGGGCGTGATATGCCCTCGCGATGGCATCAATGCCTCAGTGGGTGATCCTCTATTTGGAGCGCTTCCGCTGACTGCCAAAGCAGACAAAAAGCTGCTCAGAGTGTCTAAAGCTCTGCGTGCGATCCAAATAGATGCGCAAAGCACGCACCGGACACAGCAACGCCAAGGCTGGGTCTGCCTCCTCCTAGGGCAGCGCTTGCAGGTTCACCACCTGATCCCTAAACGGGGTCGTGGGAACCTTGGGCACATAGCCCGGTCGGGGTCTTAGGATCATGTGAGAGTAGCCCAGACCGAACTCCAGGCATGTTTCGCTGACAAAGAACACCTGCAGTTCCCCTACCCTCTTGATGAAGGTGAGCACCATCAGGAGGGCAGTCTTCAAAGAGAGTGCCTTAGCTCAACTGACACCAGGGACTCGAATGGAGCTCCCCGTAGGCCCCGAAGGACCACAGAGAGGTCCCACGAGGGAATGAGGCACGGTTTGGGGGATTTAACCTAGCGCCTCTCAGGAACCTGATGATCAAGTTGTGCTTCCCTAAATACTTACCATCTACTGCATCGTGATGTGCTGATATAGCGGCGACATACACCTTCAAGGAGGAGGGGGACAGCCGCCCTTCCAGCCTCTCCTGCAGGAAGGAAGCACCAATCCGACTGTGCATCTCTGGGGGTCTTCGCGCCGGGAAGAACACCACTTGGCGAACAGACGCCACTTCAAGGCATACAGGCGCCTCGTAGAGGGGGCCCTAGCCTGAGTGATCGTGTCTACCACTGCAGGTGGTAGGCCACTTAGGTGGTCCGCATCCTGTCCAGGGGCCAGACGTGGAGTTTCCAGAGGTCTGGTCGTGAGTGCCAGATGGTGCCCCGTCCCTGAGAATTCCTCAGGTGAATTCACCAGGGGTGGCTGTCGCAAGGAGCGTGAGGTCGGAGAACCAGGTCTGGGTGGGCCAGTAGAGTGCTACTAGGATGACCTGCTTCTCGTCCACCCTGACCTTGTACAGAGTCTGTGCGAGTAGGCTCACTGGGGGGAACGCATACTTGCATAGTCCCGGGGGCCAGCTGTGTGCCAGCGCATCTGTACCGAGGGGGACCTCGGTCAAGGCGTACCAAAGTGGGCAGTGGGAGGATTCCCAGGAAGCGAACGGGTCTACCTGCCCTTGACCGAATTGACTCCAAATCAGCTGGACCAACTGGGGGTGAAGTCTCCACTCTCCTCTGAGCGTGAGCCATCATAACAGCGTGTCCGTTGAGGTCAACGCGGTGTTGAGCTCGCCTGGGATATGAGTGGCTCGCAATGACTTGAGGCACTGCTGACTCCAGAGGAGGAGACGGTGCGTGAGTTGCGACATGCAATGGGAGCGTAGGCCGCCTTGGAGGTTGATGTACACTACCGTCGCTGTGTTGTTTGTCCGGAGCAACACATGCTTGCCCTGGATCAATGGCCTGAACCTCCGCAGGGCGAGCAGCACTGCCAGCAACTCGAGGCAGTTGATGTGTCAATGCAGTTGTGGGCCAATCCAAGAGCCGGTGACTGCGTGCCCATTGCATACGGCACCCCAACCTGTCTTGGAGGCATCCGTCTTGACGACGATATGCCTGGAGACCTGCTCTAGGGGAATTCCAGCTGTAGAAACACCAGGTCTGACCAAGGGTTGAAGAGGCGGCGACAGATCAGCGTGACGACCACGCGATGTGTCCCGCGGTGCCATGCCCATCTCGGGACTCGAGTCTGAAGCCAGTGCTGAAGTGTTCTCAGCGGAGGACTCGGAAATGACCTCTGTGGTCGTGAACATGGGATGAGACTTGGGAACGATCTCTGTGGTCGTGTACATGGGAAGAGACTCGGGAATGACCTCTGTGGTCGTGTACATGAGAAGAGACTCGGGAATGACCTCTGTGGTCGTGTACATGAGAAGAGACTCGGGAATGACCTCTGTGGTCGTGTACATGAGAAGAGACTCAGGAATGACCTCCGTGGGCATGGGCAGAGACTCGGAAACAACCTCCGTGGTCGTGAACATGGGATGAGACTTGGAAACGACCTCCGTGGTTGTGCACATGGGATGAGACTTGTGAATGACCTCTGTGGTCGTGGGCATGGGAGGAGACTCGGAAATGACTTCCGTGGTCATGTACATTGGATGAGACTTGGGAATGATCTCTGTGGTCGTGGGCATGGAAGGAGACTTGGAAACGACCTCCGTGGTCGTGTACATGGGAAGAGACTTTGAAACGGAAACTTTTCTTCTTATCCTCTTCCTCTGGATGGCCGAAGTTGGCAACGCCGGCTCTGGGACGGATGAGTCTGGCAACGCTGGCTCTGGGACGGATGAGGCTGGCAACTCGTTGACCATGGCAGGTGTGGATGCTGGCTCATTGACCGTGGCAGGCGTGGGCGCAGACAATTTTTGAGGTAGGGTCTTCATGGACCTACGCACCGACATCAGTGGCAAATCATACAACTTGGAGACAGGGGCCGTGGAAGGCTTCAAGACAGGGGCCGTGGACGCAGGTTTTGGCCCGGGGTTCCCACCATAATCCACTGTATAAGGGGAACTGCTAAGTTCCAGAGCCTTCTCCACATAATCGCCGAACATCCAGTGAGGATCAGCCGGAGGCATGAGTTCCCTCAGTGCACTATTCAGACCGGCCCGGAAGAAAACCACCATAAAAAAGCCAGACTGAAGCTTACAAGTGCACATGGTGTAGCAAATTAGCTTAAAAAGGGAATTATTTATAATTAATTATAACTGGTTATAATTAATAATAAATATTTAGATTAGATCTTAGAATTAACTGTAGCAGAATCGACATTACAATTATTTGATCTGTCCATCCACCGAGCAGACAATATAATTATTTATCAATTCTAGGAAGATTACTTTCCTGGCCAAGGAACAATAGCCTTCCTACTTATACAGTGCTAGCAGTAGTTTAGCATGTAGCAAGGAGCAACATTCAGTGACTTTGAATTGTGAGCGGAACACAGAGACAATCAATTGTGAATATAAGGGATTTAATAAATGAAACTATAACTAACATACAAACAAACTAAGCAAAACATACATATATAGAATGAAGGAAAGTAAGGAAAGGAGAGAGAAGAGCAAAGAATGGCAGTATTTCACATCAATTAACCACAACCTAAATGAGAATCATCAGAGGCACAATTCACCTTAAAAGGGGTTCAAACTTAAACACGCATCTAATCAGTTGTAAATGGTTACTTGCATTGGTTTGTTGCTGAATAAGAGTCTTGATGCGGTAGACGAGGTTCTCGACGATTTCTTTAGGAGTGAGTTGAAGAAGTCCACAGCAAATCCACAAAGTTACTTGAAGGTAAACACTGCCAGAAGGTTAAACTCAAGAGGAGAGTTTTGGAGTGTGTTGGTCTCAAGAAGAAGAGTTTTGAGCGATGATTAGTCTGCGTTCTGGAGTTTTAATAGTTCATTGCCGCACCCATTTTGTGGGTGGAGTGGCCAATCAGAGGCATGCATTTTGAGCGGGAGAGACATCCTTTGTCTCCGTTTATGGCCCATTCGCATTTTATTGCTGATCTGGACCGCTAGTGCAGCTTTTAATTCAAAACATAGTAAGAATTGTTCGATGCATTTCACGATCACACAGTGTACATTATTGTGTGAGAAATAAAGAGAAGATCATTTTGATACCAAGAAGGTAACCTCCAGACGATATTAAAGCAGAGATACACTCATACACTTGAATATAGGCATTTAACGTCTAACTAATACAAGTAAAGGGTTTTAACTAAGTTAATATAATAGGGGAATATACATACAACACATGCATATAGCAGATACATTTATAACTGCTTACTATGGTCTAAATAGAGAAAATGTCTTTAGGTGTGTGTGTGTGTGACGTGTATTGGAATTGGTGGAGACAGACAACTGCTCTGGTGCCTGGCACGGGGGTCACCCACCTTTCTGTGGAATGTGTTTGAAGCTTGATGGAGACACTCCAGAGGTGACCTGTTTTAGCATCCTTTTGATAGTGATAAAGACCATCTGCAATTTAGCACCCATATAAATGTAAACGCGGAGGCCAGGTCAGTAATTTATATGCAAATGTCAAAAGGCTAAAAGGTTGTTTTTTTTTTAAACAAAGTGTAATTAGCCATCACTGATCTTACACAGACGTTACAATGGGGACAAAGATCTTACTTTTTGGAGAAATTTCCTTTGGTCTGATGAAAGAAAAATTTAACTTTTTGGCCATAATGACCATCGTTATGTTTGGAGAAAAAAGGGTGAGGCTTGCAAGCCAAAGAACACCATCCCAACCGTGAAGTATAGGGGTGGCAGCAGCATGTTGTGGTGGTGCTTTGCTGCAGGAGGGACTGGTGAACTTCACAAAAAAGATGGCATCATGAGGAAGGAAAATTATGTGGATTTATTGAAGCAACATCTCAAGACATCAGCCATGAAGTTAAAGCTCAGTCGCAAATGGGTCTTCCAAATGGACAATGACCCTAAGAATACCTCAAGTTGTGGCAAAATGGCTTAACGACAACAAAGTCAAGGTATTGGAGTGGCCATCACAAAGCCCTGACCTCAATCTGATAGAAAATTTTTGGGCAGAACTGAAAAAGCATGTGTGAGCAAGGAGGCCTACAAACCTGACTCAGTTACACCGGTTCTGTCTGGAGGAATGGGCCAAAATTCCAGCAACTTTTTGTGAGAAGCTTGTGGAAGGCTACCCAAACGTTTGACCGAAGTAAACAATTTAAAGGCAATGCTACTAAATACTAACAAACTGTATGTGAACTTCTGACCCACTGGGAATGTGATGAAAGAAATAAAAGCTGAAATAAATAATTCTCTCTACTATTATTCTGATATTTCTCATTCTTAAAATAAAGTAGTGATCCTAACTGACCTTAGACAGGGAATGTTTTCTACGATTAAATGTCAGGAATTGTGAAAAACTGAGTTTAAATGTATTTGGCTAAGGTGTGTGTAAAGTTCTGACTTCAACTGTGTACATACACTACCTGTCAAAAGTTTTGAAACACTTGACTGAAATGTTTCTCATGATCTTAAAAATCTTTTGATCTGAAGGCGTATGCTTAAATGTTTGAAATTAGTTTTGTAGACAAAAATTTAATTGTGCCACCATATTAATTTATTTCATTATATAACTAAAATGTAATAAAAAATATTTTTTTCAAATTGATGACTTGTACCAAATAATAAAGAAAAGCAGCCAATAAGTGCCCAACATAGATGGGAACTCCTTCAATACTGTTTCAAAAGCATCCCAGGGTGATACTTCAAGGAGTTGGTTGAGAAAATGTCAAGAGTACATGTCTGCAAATTCGAGGCAAAGCGTGACTACTTTGAAGATGCTAAAATATGACACAGTTTTGATTTATTTTGGATTTTGTTTAGTCACAACTTAATTCTCATAGTTCCATTTGTTATTCCATAGTTTTGATGACTTTACTAAAAAAAAAATTATAATAAAGAATAAGTGTTTCATGTCATGGTAAATATGAGTAGATTTTGACTGGATGTATAATGATGTCAGAAAAGGTCTGTGTTCAGCTCACAGTGCTTTTGCAAATCTAAATTTCAGGGTACTGTAAAAAAATAATTAGTTCTTTGAATCGCTTCATGCCCTGGGAAAGTATTTGAGCAAAGCTATCATTTAATGGTCATTAAAACCTTTACTGATGTTACCCTTTAAAGGAATAGTTCACACAAAATAAAAATGTTGTCATTATTTTGTAGGATTGAAAATTAACAAAGAATATTATTTCTGTTTTACAACACTTTGTGAAAAAAGACCACCTATTGCATTCCAAAGCGCACAGAAGGTGCTGATAGTGATACATCAGCCTATTGGCTGAGGTGTCTGTGTATTGGGACTCTGCAAATGGTCACAATTAGAATACAGTGGGGGTTAAAGGTGGTCTGCTGATTGGTCAGTTTAAATGTATCAGGTCTGTTTGTGGTCACATGGTCAAAGAGAGGAGGGGAGAGCATAAAACAAGATTGTAACTTGTGCTCGGGACTATTTCTCTTCTCTCTTCTTGTCTCTGGCTCTTCTCTCTGGGCTCTGCGCTTGGGCAACTTAGTTTCAGGCCTTAAGGCCAGACTCTAGCTATCAATGTCATCCCTCTATCTACCCTTTCTTTCTCTTTCTATCATCCATTCCCTGTCACTCCCGGCCACGGAAACGCAGAAGGAAAAGGGGAAACAGAGCCGGTGTTCTCATCAGAGTAAGACATCACGCAAATCGACCCCCGCTACCCAGTATTCTACTGCCAAATATTCAGTCTCTGGACAACAAGCTCTGCGAGCTGAGAGCGCGGATCTCTTTCCAACGAGAGACGAGGGACTGCTGCATTATCTGCATTACGGAAACTTGGATGTCTGCTGAGATTCCAGATTCAGCCATCAAACCCGCGGGGTTCTCCGTGCACCGAGCGGACAGAGCGAAAGACCTCTCAGGTAAAAGCAGAGGTGGTGGTGTATGTTTTATGGTCAACAAATCCTTGTGTGATCAGAGGAACGTACATTCTGTCAAGTCTTTCTGCTCTCCTGATCTGGAATTTCTCATGCTTCTGTGTCGACCATTCTGGCTATCGAGGGAATTCACAGCAGTCATTATCACAGCTGTGTACATCCCCCCACAAGCCGACACAGACCGGGCACTCAAGGAACTGTACGGGATTATAAGCAAGCAGGAAACCACGCACCCTGAGGCCACGTTCATTGTGACCGGGGACTTTAACAAAGCCAATTTTAAATCAGTCACACCAAAATACCGCCAACACATCAGTTTCAACACACGAGGGGACCGGGTTTTGGACCATTGCTACTCTCCCTACCGGGATGACTACAAATCCCTCCCCCGCCCACCATTTGGCAAATCAGACCACTCTTCCATTCTGCTTCTGCCTGCTTACAGGCAGAAACTGAAACAGGAAGCACCCACCCTCAGAATGATCCAGTGCTGGTTAGACCAATCAGATTCTACGCTACAAGACTGTTTTGATCACGCGGACTGGGAGATGTTCCGGTCCGCCTCTGATGACGACATCGAGGTATACGCTGATAGCGTAACGTGTTTCATCAGAAAGTGCTTGGAGGATGTTGTTCCGACCAAAACAATACGGATCTACCCCAACCAGAAGCCATGGATAAATAGCGATGTTCACGCTGCACTTGATGCGCGGACCTCCGCTTTTAATTCCGGGAATGCGGAGGAGCATAAACAAGCCAGTTATGCCCTCCGCAAAACTATCAGAGCAGCCAAACGCCAGTACAGGTACAAGATTGAAGGACAGTTTAACACCACCAACTCTAGAAGCATGTGGCAGGGAATTAATATCATCACGGACTTTAAAGGGACTAAAAACTCCACCATGAACACCGCTGCCTCTCTCTCGGATGAGCGAAATACTTTTTATGCTCGTTTCGAGGGAAATAACACTGCCCTCGCAGAGAGAGCTCTCGCGGCTGAAGCTACAGAGGTTAGTTCACTCTCTGTCTCTGTAGCGGATGTAACCCGGTCCTTCCGACGGGTGAATATCCGTAAAGCCGCGGGTCCAGACGGCATTCCGGGCCACGTCATCAGAGCATGTGCAAACCAACTGGCTGGTGTTTTTATGGACATTTTCAACCTTTCCCTCTCCTTGTCTGTGGTCCCCACATGCTTTAAAATGTCCACCATTGTGCCTGTACCAAAGCAATCCAAAATCACTTGCTTAAATGACTGGCGTCCTGTTGCTCTGACCCCCATCATCAGCAAATGCTTTGAGAGACTAATCAGAGATTACATCTGCTCTGTGCTGCCTCCATCACTGGACCCATTGCAGTTTGCTTACCGCAAAAACCGCTCCACTGATGATGCCATTGCATCAACAATACACACTGCTCTCTCCCACCTGGAAAAAAGGAACACTTATGTGAGAATGCTGTTTGTAGACTACAGCTCAGCATTCAACACCATAGTGCCCTCCAAGCTTTATGGTGAAACTCCGGGCTTAAACAGCTTGCTGTGCAGCTGGATCCTGGACTTCCTGTCAAGCAGACGCCAGGTGGTTAGAATGGGCAGCAACATCTCCTCATCACTGACCCTCAACACTGGAGCCCCACAGGGCTGTGTTCTCAGCCCACTCCTGTATTCCCTGTACACATATGACTGTGTGGCAACACATAGCTCCAATGCCATCATTAAGTTTGCTGATGATATGACGGTGGTAGGTCTGATCACTGACAATGATGAAATGGCCTACAGAGAGGAGGTGCTCACTCTGACACACTGGTGTCAGGAGCACAACATCTCCCTCAACGTCAGCAAGACAAAGGAGCTTGTGGTGGACTTCAGGAGGAAAGACAGAGAACACAGTCCCATCACCATTAATGGAGCACTGGTGGAGAGAGTCAGCAGCTTCAAGTTCCTTGGTGTCCACATCACTGAGGAACTCACATGATCCGTCCACACTGAGGCCGTTGTGAAGAAGGCTCATCAGCGCCTCTTCTTCCTGAGACGGCTGAGGAAGTTTGGAATGAACCACCACATCCTCACACGGTTCTACACCAGCACTGTAGAGAGCATCCTGACTGGCTGCATCACTGCCTGGTATGGCAATAGCACCGCCCACAACCGCAAAGCCCTGCAAAGGGTGGTGCGAACTGCCAGACACATCATCGGAGGTGAGCTTCACTCCCTCCTGGACATATGTACCAGGCGGTGTGTGAAAAAAGCTCGGGGATCATCAGAGACTCCAGCCACCCAAGCCATGGGCTGCTCTCAGTGCTACCATCAGGCAGGCAGTATCGCAGCATAAGGACACGCACCAGCCGACTTCGTGACAGCTTCTTCCCCCAAGCAATCAGACTTCTGAACTCTTGATCTCTCATGATCAATATACATCAGCACTGCACTTTATTAATCTTATTATCTCACACTGGACTGTCTTAAATTATATTCTCTCTTAACAACACACCTATGACAACCTGAATGTCAATACAGTACAATACAACCTACTGTATATTTTATATATATACTATTTATATTTTTTTATTGTATAATGTGTATTCTATATTGTATGTGTATTCTATATTGTGTGTATTGTATACTGTACAATATTCTATATTGTGTGTATTGTATACTGTATATTATTATTTGTATATTGTGTTGTGTGTAATTATGTGTATATTAGATATGTAAATTGTGATGTGTAAATCAGTTTATTGTAATTGGTATATGTCTCATCTATGTCTCATCACTGTCATGACTGTTATGTTGCTTGGAACTGCACCCAAGACTTTCACCCACTATTGCACTTGTGTATATATGGTTGTGTAACAATAAAAGTGAAGTGAAGGTAGTATGCATACTGGTTTCATAGTCACATTTCTTACATCCAATTTGTGACTATTATATCTAAATTGTGACCATCTGATGTAACCTTTAAGACATTACTGTTATTAAATATTCTCAACTTAATCTGTCTAGATTCAAGAACTGTATAAACTATATACTTTCAAATGCTCCATATTGCATAACAATGATGTCATAGTACGGTTCTTAACAATGCTCTCCCACATTATTAGCTATTCTACCTGCATTTGTTTCCGTCATTGGTATAAGTAGCAGAAGATGGTAATAGACAAGAAATGCACAGTTTTATTCCACATTGCTGTAAATATTTCTTTAGTCACCTCGCCATTCCAACAGCTTGAACCACTGTAGTCGAAATAGCCCACCTTACAATTTAATCACCTTCATGCCATTCTTTCTTCTATGGAACACAAAAGGAGATGTTTAACGGAACGTTCACGCTGCCGTTTAAGTGAATGGGGTCGGACGAGGTTGAGCTTCAAAAATGACACACACACACACAAACACACCAAAAACACTATAATAATGCAATAAAAGTACCACATTAGTCATATCAAATCCTTTTCTGCTAATTTGTGTAGCTTAAATGCATCCGTTCCATTCACTGTTATTGTATGGTATACTTTATTATTATTATTATTATTATTATTATTATTATTATTATTTTGTTTGAAAAGACACTAATAGTTACAAAATCAACATATTGAAAGCATCTAAAACTGAAACCCTTTTTCAACTGTAGAGACAAACGTCCTGGTTACTTTCGTAACCTCTGTTCCCTGATGGAGGGAACGAGATGTTGTGTCGATGTAGTGACACTAGGGGTCACTCTTGGGAGCCCCAAACACCTCTGCTTTTTGAAAAAAGGCCAATGGGAATTGTTGAGTGGAATTTGCATGCCACTCCCCGGACATACGGGTATAAAAGGAGCTGGTATGCAACCACTCATTCAGGTTTTGTGCTGAGGAGCCAAGACAAGGTCTCGGCCATTTCAGCAGGTAGTTCAGGGTTGTGGCAAGAGGGACACAACGTCTCGTTCCTTCCATCAGGGAACGGAGGTTACAAAAGTAACCAGGACGTTCCCTATCTGTCACTCACTCGATGTTCTGTCGATGTAATGACACTAGGGTTCCCTATACAAAATGCCACAACTAGCTGAACTGTGTTACATGGACTGGCAGTGCGAGACGGGCAGACCACTGTGTGCCTCGTAGCCAGCGCACAATGCCATCATGTAATTTTCCCCAATGCTCTTATGAGCATCGAACGGTCCTTTGGGAACAAGTCGACTGCCCAACAAATAGGGACAGGCTAGCCCAGCCATGGCCTCTTTTCCTCTTTTTTTCTCCCCAAAAAGAGTGGAATTTGTTTACCGACTGGGGGCCATAAATGTCTACATCGGGGGGGTGTCACTCCCAAGGGGAAGACACAGCGGAGACCACACCCCGCACAGAAGGGGGGGGTGGGTGGGTATTTTGAGTGGAAATATGTCACATGGTCTTACCGAGTCTTGTCGGAAGAATGTCATGTGGAGAAGTCGCATGGTAGGCCCTACCCGAGGAGGGAGGAGTTTCTACAAACATGGTGACCGGGGGGCAGAGGGGCCTCTGCCCAAGGAAGATGCAGTTTACAGACAGGGAAACGATTTAGCGGAAGATATCCCATGGGGTCACCTACGGGGAACCAGCACATGTGGAGCACCTACCCCAGTACAGAGCCTAATTAGCACACGTACTGGGCCGGCAGCGAGTTTCTCCGCAAAAAAAAGGAGGAATGTCATCCAGGGATCACAGCGTATGAACATGACTGGGAGTCAAAAGAGCACGTCTTCACCTCAAGGGAGGGGAAAGGCGCTACGCGCAAGCAGTACACCCAACCAGCTGTCTCGGAATTTACCTGCTCGTACCTGACAATACATGGGATGAAACCGGCTCAACCCGGAGATTGTAGAACATCGCAAAGGTGTTGGGTGCTGCTCAGCCCACTGCTTTGCAGATGTCTGCCGAAGAGGCACCACTGGTCAGGGTCCAGGAGGATGCTACACTCCTAGTAGAGTGGGCTCGTAACCCCATGGGGGGCGGCATGTCCTGAGCGTGATATGCCATCATGATGGCGTCAACGACCCAGTGGGCGATCCTCTGTTTGGAGACAGCGCGTCCTTTCCGCTGTCCACCAAAGCAGACAAAGAGCTGCTCAGAGCTTCTAAAGCTCTGAGTGTGATACAAATAGATGCGTAAAGCACGCAGCAATGCCAAGGCTGGGTCTGTCTCCTCCTGGGGCAGCGCTTTTTGGTTCACCACCTGATCCCTAAAAGGGGTCATGGGAACCTTGGGCACATAGCCCGGTCGGGGTCTCAGGATCACGTGGGAGTAACACGGAGTGCTGAAGCGGTCTCATATGCATCAACCCGAGCGGTGTGGCCACCGCTGAGGATGCAATATGCCCCAGGAGCCTCTAAAAAAGTTTCAGTGGAACCGCTGTCTTCTGTCTGAACACCTTCAGACAGTTCAGCACCGACTGTGCACGCTCGTTCGTGAGGCGTGCCATCATCAAGACTGAGTCCAACTCCAAGCCGAGAAAAGAGATGCTCTGAACTGGGGAGAGCTTGCTCTTTTCCCAGTTGACCCGAAGCCCCAGTCAGCTGAGGTGCGTGAGCACCAGGTCCCTGTGCGCACAACACATCCCAAGAGTGAGCTAGGATTAGCTAGTCATCAAGATAATTGAGGATGCAGATGCCCACTTCCCTTAACGGGGCAAGGGCTGCCTCTGTGACCTTCGTGAAGACACGAGGGGACAAGGACAGGCCAAAGGGGAGGACCTTGTACTGGTATGCCCGGCCCTCAAAAGCAAACACAGGCAGGGTCTGTGTCGAGGTAAGTCTGAAATGTGGAAGTACGCATCCTTCAGGTCTACTGCCGCGAACCAATCTTGATGCCAGATAATTGCTAAAATAAGTTTTTGTGTCAGCATCTTGAACGGGAGTCTGTGCAAGGCCCGGTTCAGTACAAGATTGGCCGCAACCCACCACCTTTCTTCAGTACAATGAAGTAGGGGCTATAAAACCCCTTCTTCATATCGGCCGGAGGGACACTCTCTATCGCACCCTTCCGTAGAAGGGTAGCGATCTCCGCATGCAAGGTAGCGGCGTTCTTGCCATTCACCGAGGTGAAGCAGACGCCGCTGAACCTGGGCGGGTGCCTGGCGAACTGAATCACGTAGCCGAGTCGGACAGTCCGGGTCAGCCATCGCGATGGGTTGGAAAGCGCAAGCCACACGTCCAAACTCCGGGCGAGGGGAACCAAGGGGACAATCACGTCGGATGTACCGGTGGTTGGGGCCTAGCTGCGGGGCGGAGCCTGAGGCGCCACAGTGAGGAGGCTCGAACCCCGTGGCCGTTCTGAGCCCAGAGACATCGAAGCACTTACCTGGCTCCTGACACCCACCATAAAATTGGTCGAGGAGGGATGAGGAGGAATATTGTCCCCACAGTCCATCGGAACCAACCCGGTGTGGGCATGTTTGTGCCATAGCTGGGCGCACAGGAGCGGGGGGTCCGCCGCTGGAGTGCCAAACTTGCCAAAATGGGACAGTAGACAGCGGTCGTGATGATGGCCGTGCGCACCTGACATGTGACCCAGGGAACAAGAAAACCACTCTTTTGTTGAAGTTTTGGGTACCGCAGCCTCTTGGGCATGCGGCAAAAAATGAAACAAAAGATTCTCCTCCTGGCCCTCCACCGGGGGATGGAGTGGTCTGTTTACCAGCTCCGTAGAAGCAGATCTCCTCATCCCTGGGTCGCCTGTCTCAGGGGCTCTTTGAAGCCTTCCTAGGGTTCTTGGCAGCCGGCCGTGAGATGGGTGGCGTCTGCTTCCTGCGGTGAGCTCCACGCTGGGGCCGGGTCACGGGGGCGGGCTGTGGCGGAGCCAGTGCTGTTGCTGCAGGAGGACGTCCTTGGCAGACAGGGTTTGGGGTCTTGAGCCGCACCAGGGCAGGATGTGTTGAATAGCCTCTGTCTGCTGCTTCACCGCCGAGAACTGCTGGGCAAAGTCCTCGACGGTGTCGCCGAACAGGCCAACCTGGGAAATGGGGGCGTCAAGGAACCGTGCCTTGTCAGCCTCTCTTATCTCGACCAGGTTGAGCCAAAGGTGGCGCTCCTGGACCACCAGGATCAATCATCGAGCTGCGAGGGTTCAGGGGAGAGTGGAGGGTTCCACTCTAGCCCGACGCTCGCGGCTGCCTGGGAAAGCATGTCTGTCATCTCCGCGTTGGCCTGAGACTGGGCGACCATACCCGAAGGAGAAAACCCAGCCAAAGCCTCCGTGTCAGACTGGATGAGCCTGCTCTCTGATGCTGTGCTCTAACTCATCGTCTTCTCGGGCTCCGCATAAGAGGTCGAACTCGCCCTGAGACGAGCCAGCAGTCTCATCCGAGAGCCCAACCAGGGCAAACGAGCGTGCTGATGAATGTGAGGTCCGTGGGGGGGTTACCCGGCGGAGGTGCTTCCACTGAAGTCCCCAAATTGCCCCCAGTGCTAACCGATGTAGCCTCATACCCGTAGGTAGAAGGAACGAGGCGGGGAGCCGCTGGGGTGGCTTGCTTTCTTACGAAGGCAAGCCGCGACCGCAACGTTGCCATGGTCATGTTCTCGCAATGAGGACAAGACCCATCCACAAATGATGTCTCCGCGTGGGCAGCGCCCAGACACGTGAGACAGCGATCGTGGCTGTCAGAAGCAGAGAGATAGCGACCGCAACCAGGAAACACACAAATGGAAAGGCATCTTTAAAAAGACTTTCCATGTGTGCTGTTCTTTTATAGTTGAAAATATACTCTTTTAGAATATACTCTTTGTTTTGTTCTGCCGAAGCGCCCAGGGGCGTTCTCTGCACTCCACGGGTGCAGAAGGGGAGAAGCCGCTGAAATGCACCGTAAATCCCGCAGTTTGAGGTGAATGGTAGGGAGAAATTGAATTCATTGCACTGAATGCAACCGCTCGGCTCTGAAAAGAAAATTTGATTGATTGAGTGGTTGCATACCAGCTCCTTTTATACCCGTATGTCTGGGGGAGTCGCATGCAAATTCCACTCGCCAATTCCCACTGGCCTTTTTTCAAAAAGCAGAGGTGTTTGGGGCTCCCAGGAGTGACCCCTAGTGTCACTTCATCGACACAACGTCAAGTGAGTGACAGATAGGGAACTAATGTTAATGAATCCTTTGTTGAGATTCATAGATTATTGAATTTATAGGTTGATTGTTATCTCATTTAGTATATGTTTGACGATATTCAGCGAACACATTTACCTATTTTGACATTATAGTGCTATAATACTTTTATTAGTTTTTGTGTGATTACTAAAGAGTTTTGTGACACCACTAGAACATATATCAGTATATGAGTGAAACACAAAGTGTCTGCAGTTTTTCTAAGTAAATTTTAATGGTAACATTTATTAAAATCTACTTAACTTCATGGCAATATTAATTAAAGTGAGTAAATTAAACATACATTTCAGTTAATCCATGTCAAAATGTCAAAAATACTTAAACTTAGTAAAATGTAAATGAACGTGACACATTTTGAACTTTTCTTTTAAACATTATTAAAAACAACAACAACAACAAAACAAAATTAACAATAAAAACGATGTATAAAAACTTGCAAACAGTGAAAACATGCAAGCTCATTAATTATTCAAAGCCAGGTGCATGCTGGGAACACCAGCTTTGAAAAGTTATGTAAAATGTACTTATTTTACTTACCTGTGAAATTTACTCAAATTAGTGAATACATTTTGAAAAGGTTTTCTACTTAAAGATTGATACATGATGATGCATTGCAATGAGAACAAACAATCATAAATAACATTTAATTATAAGCTAGAGCATTCATTTCAGCATTGAAATTGAGTACATATCTCTTTATGGCTACATTTACTACACCACAAATCCACTTTTTTGCAGTGTATTTCCTACATGTTTAGCTTTAAAGATAATTAAATTGTCATACAAAGAATGCAAATTACCATACTTTTATTAGCCACATCTAGACTTCATTCAGAAATAAATTTCCTATTTATGATGTCTTTCTCGGACCAAGTTTCTCCATCATTTACTAATAAATTAGTGTCCCGCTATATATCTGAATACTGAAATCGATCACCTGCTTTGGAAAGATTGCAATAATTCCAGTAATTTCAGTTTTAACCAATGTAATTAAATGTGTACATCTCTAAATTTGTGCATATGTAAAAGAGTTTACATTTTAGTGGAAGTGTGCACCTAATGGATAAATACCTACGAATGAAATAAAATAGCAAACTTACCTATCTTTACATTTCACAGTTGATTATGTTGCCCGTGCAGAAATCAGCACATGTGAGTGCATACAAACATCTCTTGTCTCATAATTTCTATAAAATGCCAACATTAATATTTCCCTGCAATCCAAAGGATCAGTGCATTAGCGACTGCATTAACATAAAGAATCCATGTTTACCATCATTGTTTTTATTAATGGTGATCTGTCTGAGTTATTGGGTGACTAATATAGTAATGGAGCAGGCAGTTCATAATTCACCATGGAGTGTTGTATTCACCAAAAGAGCTCAGTGTAGATGAGACACAATAATGAATATACATTTAGCTCATCACTGACTCTGAGTGCCCACATTCTTTATATGTTCAATTTAATGTATTTTTTAATTCATACATCAAACTGCAGACATTTAAGAGACAATACACATCACATATTCTGTGAGTAAATAATAGATAAAACTCTCTCGTCAGGACTCAGGACAGAGAAGCTCACAGCACGACGACATGAATTTTATAATACCAGCGTGTTGTGAGTTTTATATCTGTAGGGCACAAGAGACAAATCTGCTAAATAAAAGCTGTACTGAATCTAACAAATGCCCCTGATCAATATTAAAGCACTTTAAGCTTTTAGATTCCCATGTTTGGTGCAGAATCATTCTAAATGGCACATTATTTCATACAGTCATACAGTCATGCTTTTGCCTGTGGGTGATATTCTCAATTCAGATGATAGAGATATTTGTTATTTCTTTCTCTTTATGTGCATTATGAGCTTAAAATCAAGATAAATGCAACACTGATGTATTGTTATGGGGATAATACAGCAACATTTTACTGCAAGTGTTTTAGTCATGAGATTTCAGATTACACCCTTTACAGCACACTCAGTGTAGAGTTTACAACCAGTTGCTTGTTTATTTAGAGTATATTTTCTCATTATATTTTAATTTAGAAGTTGATTTAGTAGTGAGAATATCTAATAATCAATTAGGAGCCCGGAAATACATTTCTTTCAAATTCCAGAGAACTTCAACAATTTATCCAGCTATATTTGTATTTGTCTATCTATTTATCTGTTTACTTATTTACCTTTTTATTATTTAATGAATTAATAATCCACCAGAGTGCTATGAAAGTTTAAAATGTGGTACAGTAGTCTGAAAGATATTTACATTGCTGCAGCATTTGGCCATCATTTCTGTGGGTCGATCGGATGTAGGTTACCATCGTTACATTAAAATGCAAATTGTCTTATCAGCAGGGACTCACAAACAGACAGCATTCTGAATCATTTAATAAACTTCTTTTATCTTTCAAAGTGCTAATTAGCCAAGATGGGCTGTTGCTTTCAATGCTTCTTTACTGTGGTACTTCTAACAAGAGCATTATACAGAGTATTTTTTTCATCGCTCTGTTTGTCTTCCTTCTGCTTTTGTTAAAAACAAATTTAAAAACTAAGAAGGCGCTCTAAACACACTGTGTGTGATTTCCATGTGCTCAACTGAACAATATCCGTGTTGTAGTTTCATTGGCTGATGTTGTTGTTCGCATTTCAGCAGTGCAGTCTGTTTTAGGTCTGTTTGCGTTTCCGTGATGCAGGGTTGCATTTTTTTCCCACTGTGTTGTCTCTCTCATTCTCTTACATTCATGAGTGACAGCATGTCACTGGCAGAGGCGTATATGTCAGGAGGACGCTGTGGCACAACAGTCACCCAACAAATGCCATATTGAGGCCTGGAAATATCAGGAAAATGTGAATTTGTGATTTCTTGGCCTGGAAAAGTCATGGGAATTGATAAAATCTTAAAAATCATGAAAAGTTCATGGACATTTTGGTGTAAATATACACTTTTCTAGTTTTCCTTGGCCTAAAAAATCTTGTGTGCTAGATTTTGCTCTTGTGCAGAGTAAAACTTGCTTGCTTAAAAGCAAATTTTGAATCAAAAATTGTTTTTAAATCCATATTGAGCAATCCCATATGACTGGACAGATCATGGAAAAGTCATGGAAGTTCATTGGTCAAAAGTACTCAAAATCTATATCAGAAATATCGATACTTCAGATTCTGATGTTTTATTGCATCCTTTTTTTTTTTCTTTTCTTGTTTTTTTTTTTTAATAGGTAAAAGTGATTTAAAGTGATTTTATTTATTTAGTGTAAAATGTTATTTGTATCATAAACTTTAAGGTAAAAAATACTGTTATTGGTTTTTGTGACTTTCATTATGTGTGTGTTAAAAGGAAATCTTCCCAACTGATTCATCGTGATCTGTAATTGTAGATGTTAATAACAGTGGGTTTCAAATTTAATGTTATATGGATAAAATTAGCCCTTTTAATCTTCAGAAAAAAAAGAAAAAAAAGAAGAAGAAAAAAAACATTGAACATAAGTATAATTGGTTATCTTATTATATACTTGTGATAAAGATCTTAAGACTACTTGGTTTTAGATTAAAAATAAAATAAGAAAGGTATCGTCCATAACCCGAAGATCTGCTGACTGAATGAACGCAAGGAGGCATGTTGTTCGTTCAGTTCAGCATGTGAGTCAGTCGTGTTCAACAAGGAGAGAAAGAAGTGAAATGCATTAAGACTAGTCTATTGGTATACACAAAACATAATCCCCAATTTATGAATGTGTAAAAATGACTGATGACCATAAAGTTAAAAGGACATTAATTGTGAATGTAAATGTTGTGCTTTGGTGTAAGATATCTGTAATCGATATCTGAAATGTCAATGCTTCAGATTCTGATGTTTTATCTTATACTTGTTTAAGTAAAAGTGGTTTTATAATTTATTTAGTGTGAGATTTTATGTATATCCGAAGATTCAAGGTGAAAACCAAATATTATTGAAGGGTTTTATGACTTTGGTTGTAAGTGTCCTTAAATAAAAAGCTAATTGATTTATCATGACCGGTAATTGTTAAAGTAAACAATAATGGATTTCAAACACAACATTAAAAGGCTATAATTAGCCATCTTATCTTTAGAAACCATACACACACACACAATCAATTAAGTAGAAGTATCGCTTTGTTATCGATATTGGTTATATTAGAGACTTTAGAGTCCTTGGAATCGGTATTGGAGATCTCATTTGTGATTTTTCTTGTCTTGCGTGAGGGGATCCCTCAAATTAGAGCACAACTTGCACCTTTTGGAAACTCTCTCGAACTCATTTCCCTCAGTGTGAACTGAGCACACATCTGTTTGTAGCTTACGGTGCAATGATTTTTGGTGTCTTCCAGTCGGACACTTCCAGGGAATATTTTCCTCTCCTTTTTCCCTGAGCAATAGGAATAATTTTCAAGTGCATATTTTAATTCTAAATATATCTTTGATGTCTTATTTGTGTGATTATTTCTCTCGCTGTCAGGTTGCTGGTAGCACGTCACACGCAGCTGGGAGTTTTCTCAGGCATCAAAGTAAAAAATCCCACAAGCAGAAATTCAAGCCAACATAAAACACAAAAGTAACAGAAAACGGAATAAACCAAGAGAGAGCTGTGTGGCAAAGTCAACTTAAAACAGCTCTGTCTAATTAGCACAAAACTTTCAGTTTCACTAACGAAGGCAGGAGTGAAGATTTGGATTATTTACCTTCTGTCAGTCTTTAAATAAAACACAAGAGCTGCCATATCATTAAAGGAAATGTAACCTGCACAGTTAAAAAATGAAAAATGACCATGCGAGTTGTAAGCAGAAAGCGGCGAAAGTAACACCACCAATTACTGACTATCCACTCACTGGCTGCAAAAAGCTTCATTAGGACTCTGAGCCTCTTATTTCTTTTGCTGTGACATTCATCATGAACTGTCAGTAACCTTTAATTCATCTATTGTTATCATTTTTGTCTGCTGAAGGAAGGACTCGTATGAGTGTGTGTTTGCGAATTTCATTGTACATTGGCATGAATTTTCCTTTGTGAGCACTAACATTCAGACTGATAAGTCTCTCTCTCTCTCTTAATTTTTCAACTGAAGTGAAAAAAAAAAAACAAGATAAAAGTGCAATAAGAAAACAAGAAATGCACACAAACTCATCAGTGCACAGGAAGCCTCAGACGCACGCAAAAAAATGGCCGGGAATCTGGTCTATCCTAACAGGAGATAAAGTAGTAAAAGTTACTGGGCTTTACATTTTTGCACTGATTTTGTTGGAAAATCTGCAGAAATTTGTGGAATGGATTTAATAGTAAAATGTGTTAAACCGAGTTGAGGGTTCTACAGCCTTAATAGTTGCTGAAAACATAATTAACTATTTAATAAACAAACAAGCAAGGTGGGCAGGAGATGTGTGGAAAATGTGTGGAATGATGAGTGTCCCAAATCTGCAGAAATCTGTGGAGTTTTCTGCGGAATAATGCCCACACAGATTCCATATGGACCTGGTAATTGAACAATAAGTTTGTTTTTCAATGGAAGATTCTTAATGCTATTACTTTGGTACCCCATAATCTTGAATATTTGGTTGCATCCTTGGTTTGAGGCACTTAGTAGCATGTAAACTACATATTCAAAAGCACAACTGTATACAGTACATTGTTTAATAATGTTTAATAATCAGTACTTATTTTGAGATTAAAATATTTTTTTCAGAAAACCTTATTACACAAATGTACACTAATTTTATGTATGTATACTGTTTAGCCAGTATTTAGAGCAAATAAATAAATAAATAAAACTAAAGATTTATGCATTTTAATTTCAGAATAAAATTCTATCAAATTGAATTGAGTAATCTTTAACTAAATTATATATATATATATATATATATATATATATATATATATATATATATATATATATATAGATATAGATATATCTAAGTTTTTTTTTACTTAAATTTTGTTGTGAATTTTTGTTGATTAATGAAATTCAAATGTGTAAATCTTAAAAAAATTGCCTAAAATATTATTTTAAAGGAACAGTCGGTTTCCGGATGTAAAAACCCCATTTGTTTTCTCTACAGAGAAATTAAGTACTATCAATAACTTCTAAACCTTTAACGACAGTCCTACCATGAGCTCTGAGGTTGTTTTTATATGTTTAATAGCAGAATTCCTAGTGAAGAACTACACTACCCATCATCCACCAATCAGAGAATTGCCAGAGCTCTGCAGCTCCTCCCATTCCCATGACAGTGAATGATGCAATCGAGTCACTCTCCCTACAATTTCAATCTGCTTATATATTTGTATATATCTGAGTATTACTTTAAATATATTGCTTTTTACTATACAATAAATGACAACGTCAAATCAATAGTTATATATTTTTCCATTGTTTTTAATTCGATGATGTCATTCGCAATGCATAATGGGATTGTAGTTCAATCCCTTATTAAAGACCTTAAATACACAGTCTTGTACCTTTGTCTTTTTGTCCAATTTCCAAACATTTTTTTTTTTTGCTTCAAATCAAAGTTTATAATGTTGTGATTCACCTCGGTTGGATTGGTTCATGGCTTACAACTCTTTTATGAAGTACTTTATGCTGTAAAATCCCTATGAAAAAATAAATAAATAAAGGGAAAAAAATTTCCGGTACCAAGATGGCTCAGAAAGTAGGAGGGCAATGTTGCACTTTGTTTTTGCCATGGTATCAACTATTGCAGATGAACACACCCCTGAATAGCACTTAAAAACAAAACAATCAATGGTTTGTCAATGGACAGTCAAACTGTCTCTTCCTGTCTAAGTAGGCGGTTCTTGATAAAAAAAACAAAAACAAAAAAAAACTAGTCAAGGCTGACTACATGTGTCCAGTTACAAATGAGATGGTCCAGCACCAGAACCTATTTACTAAAAAAACATTTCATATTTTCAGAGTAGTTGTGTGTGCTCTCAAGTTCTACATTAATCTAGAAATAAAAAATTGTGCAAAATTAATAAACAAATAAATTAGTAGAGCAAAAAAGTAAATTAATAAGTAAAAATATTAGAGAGGATACAAGTAAATAAATATATGATGGAACTAAAGAAAATTGATGAAGGTGAAAGTTTGCTCCATCTCACTTTGAGTTTAAAATGAAACTTTATGGTGCACCGTCAAACTTTGCATTGGTAATGACACTGTTAATCCCACCGTCTATGAAACCCAGAGTTTTAAACAGTGCGAGCTTATGGCGAAGTAGAAATCTAATCCAAATAAGTCATGGCCCCTGTGGTCCTTGAACTGTTCCTCTCTGATAACCCAATTATCGTCTGGAGAGCTGTGTCAATGGCCCTCGCCGGCTCCTCTTCAGCAATTCACAGCTGTAACCTCCAACACTTTCCATTCCATTCTGCCATTTCTTGACAGTTCAAAGCAATCAGCGGCCACCTCACAAGGACCGCGATTGATTTTGTATTTGCCGCTTATCATGCTAATTTGTAGAAAATCAGTCTTTTCATCCTGCATCTGATTGCAGCTCTTGGAGGATGCTTGAACCGCGCAGACTCTGTGTCAGGAGTTGCTCTTGTCTGCGCAGACCGTAAGTGTTCTCCAGGGCTGGTGGATTTGCCCGGATCTTCTTGTGTCTTTTTTTCTCTAAAGCATCATCTCATGTGATGATATCAACAAGTATCTCCGAAAACATACACACATACACACACACACAGAAATGACCAGAAAAGACCTGATTCCTGAAGTACAAAAATATCAATCAGAAACGATGAAAAATTGAAAACATGAGTTTGTGTGTGTGTGTGTGTTTTGGCATGTATTTCAAACTCTGTTAAAAAAAATAAAAAAAATAATTGAAATTCTGGAGTTTGAAGTTGAAGGAATATTCCGGCCCCATTACCTGGTTAAGCTCTATTGACAGCATAGTATTTTAATATTTTTGAAGTAAAAATTACAGTCACAGCTACACAGTTACAATGGAAGTGCACAAGACTAAGCAATAAACACTAAAATACACATTTTCAGTTTTATCGTCACAAAACATTTTATGTTTTAACTGAGCAAGGTATAATGTACAATCAGCCCATCATTATTGAAAAATAATAATGATATTTTGCAATGAAGGCCGACTGAAAGCATGTTGTCCCATTTATTACACGGAAACAGCTGAATTCCACCTCGTTGGAGATCTGTTGCTTTTGATCTGTTGAACATTTTGCCACTTATTACAAGACTACCTACCAATTTATTAATCAATGAACATGAAATATTGATTTGAGTTGAAATTGTTAATCTGTGAGAAGAAAGAGAGTGCAGAGTCTCCAGAAACATGAATTTCACCTCCAGTTTTTGTCAGAGAACTGATGGGGTTTATATTTCGAAGATGACCATCTGACTGCTCATTATCCCGCTTATTACACAACTACTTACCAACATGAAATATTTATTTGAGTTGAAATTGTTAATCTGTGAGAAGAAAGAGAGCGCAGATTCTCCAGAATCAGCTTAATTCCACCTCCGGTTTGCTTCAGAGAACTGTTGGAGTTTATATTGTGAAAATTACCATCTAACTGATTAGTTTGTCACTTATTACATTTACATTTACATTTATTCATTTGGCAGATGCTTTTATCCAAAGCGACTTACAAAAGAGGAAAACATATGCGAATCATCTTAAGGAGACAGTGGTATGAAAAGTGCTATATTAAAAATTTTCACTAGCATCATAATAGTATTCAAAACAGAATAAAGTGCAACAGGAACATTTTTATTATTTTTTTTTTTTAATGACTGGTTAAGTGCTCATGGAAAAGATGTGTTTTTTGAAGACAGAGAGTGAGTCAGCTTCACGGATGGAGTTGGGAAGGTCGTTCCACCAACGTGGTATGATGAAGCTGAATGTCCGGGAAAGTGTCTTGGTGCCTCTTTGTGTTGGTGCAACAAGGCGACGTTCCTTAGCCGACCGCAGGCTTCTAGTGGGTGCGTAGCTCTGCATAAATTATTTTAGGTATGCTGGAGCAGACCCAGTGACTGTTCTGTATGCCAGCATCAGAGCCTTGAATTTGATACGTGCATCAACCGGCAGCCAGTGGAGAGAGACAAGGAGTGGTGTAACGTGCTCTCTTTGGTTCATTAAAGACCAGACGTGCTTCTGCATTCTGGATCATTTGCAGGGGTCTAATTGCACATGCAGGGAGGCCTGCAATGAGAATGTTACAGTAGTCCAGTCTAGTTATGACAAGTGACTGGACAAGCAGTTGTGTGGCATGTTCAGAGAGGAAGGGTCTTATCTTCCTGATATTGCAGAGTGTAAATCTACATGATCTTGCAGTCTTTGAGATGTGGTCTGTGAAATTTAGTTTGTTGTCAATGGTTACCCTAGATTTCTGACCAATTTGGAAGGCGTTACTGTAGTTGCACCCAGCTGCACGTTGATGTTGTGTTCAACAGCAGGGTTGGCTGGAAAGACAAGGAGCTCAGTCTTGGCTGGGTTGAGTTGCAGGTGGTGCTCCTTCATCCAGGCCGAGATGTCTGCCAGGCAGGCAGAAATTCGAGCAGTCACTATGGTGTCGTTGGGCTGGAAAGACAAGTAGAGTTGTGTGTCATCAGCGTAGCAGTGGTAAGAGAAACCATGTGCCTGAATGATGGATCCCAGTGATGTTGTGTATATAGAGAAGAGAAGTGGCCCAAGCTCTGATCCCTGAGGTATTTATGTAAATAGCTGATGTGGCTTGGATACCTCACCTCTCCAGGCTACCTTGAAGGACCTACCTGAGAGATAGGAATTAAACCATTCAAGCACAGTTCCTGTGATGCCCAGCGAGGAGAGGGTAGAGAGTAAGATCTGATGGTTGACTCCAGCAGAACCTTTCTGCTATTACACAACTACTTTGTAAATAAGTAATTAAATGGACTTTAAATATTTTTTGAGTTGAATTTATGTTTCTTTGTAAGAAGAAAGAGAATGCAGAGTCTCCAGAAACAGCTGAATTCCACTTCTGGTTTGCATCGGATATTTGTTGGTGTTTTTTTTTTTTTTTTTTTTGACTGTTCATTATCCTGCTTATTACATGATTACTTGCCAAATAAATTAAATGGACATGAAATATTAGTTTCATATGAGTAAAATATATATTTTATTCAATAATTAAGAAAAAATGACTTGCAATGCTTGGATGACTGGTCTGATATCACTTTATCCTTGTATGTGTGCAGTTATTATTCAGAAGTATCAGACTGCTGGATGGCCAAAATCAAATATTCCAGAGAGCCTTATAATAAAATCACTTAATAACGTTGTTTCTGTAAAGTTATTTCCAATCATTCAACTCCTGTCATGACCATGCAATAGCAGTATCATATGATATGCGCAAGGATACTAGAAAGTCCACCCACTGGAATTACAACTGCAACACATAATCAGAAGTTCAACCACCTAGAAAAGTAGTCCCACCTTCAAAAAGATGATTTAAACAACATTACAGCTCAGTTAATAAACAAGATGTTTCTGAATGACTGTTGTAAGTGCACTGGCAAAAATATGAGCTTTGTGTTTCTGATTTTAAATGCTCTGGAACACTTGCCTCAAGGACTTCCATTGTGCATCAAAGTAACTGATATTTTAGCCTTTTTTTATTTATTTTTTATTTTTATTTTTTTATAAAGCTTATGGACGATGTGAAAACATTTTCTCTGTTAATTGATATTGTACCACAAATGCTGTCAATAAAAGCTGAACTTGTATTTTACCTCAAGCATTTCTTTAAAATATGAAACCCTAACATGTTGCTCTCTCTGCGGCTCTTGCTGCATTTCATGTGTTCAGCGTCATTGTGATGTTTTAATTGCCTGTGACCCCGTGCACCTCCTCGCTCTACAAAGGGCCTTAAAATGAGAGATGACAGACATTTAAAACAGGTTTTGTGATCTCGATTAGACAACAAAGGGGAATGTTTCTGACTTATTCTTCAGAGGTGCGATAGACGCGCCATTTATGGCTCAGTTCCATTAATTATTTCTTTGATGGAAGCTTGTATGTTATACAAAATGGGGGGCCACACTGGCGCTCTCCAAAGAGATGAACATCAAACTTTGAGGGCACTTTCACTACATCATTCCATGGTGCTCTCGACCAGAGGAAATCACATCAGCAAGTGGCTTTCATTAAAGTATACCTCTACCTTTCATGTTTAAGAGAAAAAAACACTGATATCCCTTTCATGTCTCCATTTTCATATCATGTCTCTGTGAATCTAATCAAATAAATAACTGCCTCGCAAATTTGCAATGTCTACAAATGTGATGAATTAAATAATTAAGAATGCAAATTTGAGGCCATTTAATGAATCTCAGGAGACGGGTTAAAGGTTCCCCACATCATTACACTTTTAAAAACTTCCGTGATAGCGTGCCCTTTGAACGAACGTGTTTACTGACTTCTACCAAACATATTTTTTTAATTATAAAATAATTATAATAATGATCATATTTCTGTTTATATAATAAGAGTTTAGCCTGTCACAACGCAGAACATGTCAACAAAAGTATTTCATGTCAACTACCTATATGCAAAAATACTCTTTATTAAAATAATTAAGCAATTTCACATAGAAAGATTGATATTGTACTTAATATAAGCAGGACTGTGATTCATCCAATGTTAATCTTCAGTTGTTGTTATTGTTGTTTTTGTTTGTTTGTTTTTTATCATTTCTGTATTTGATGAAAATGTCCTTTAAATGTATTCAATGTTTAATAATGTCATATTCATTCATTCATTTTAGATAATTATTTAGGCATTTATAAATCAGATTAAAGATTAATATTTTTTTTAAATGTATTATTAAACAACATGAGAGAACTGTCCTAAAAACCTGAGCTCCTGAAATAATAGCACATAATCAATATGTTAAATTAATGAATAATGTGTTATTTATTGTGATATTGCTTTTGTGTAGCATGTTTTAAGGAAACGCTAACTGCTAAATAAAAAATTAATAAAAAATGCATTGTTAATATATTGCAATATATATATATATATATATATATATATATATATTATCATATATATTTATATATTATTTAAGACATATTTTTATCATATTTTCGTCAACACTATTTTTTTATGAAAACTGTTTGATCATTGCATCTTTTTGTCTCTTTGTTATTGTTGACAAAATCAAAAAACCCTTTGTGAATGAACATTTTTGTCAGAAATTTTGTTGATGATATTTACACTGGATGCATCTATATATTTCAGACAAAATTAATTGGTTTGTGTATTTTTATTTATTTTTTAAAGTTCAAAAAATTTCGTTAAACAAAATATAAGGAACTTTAGAAATATCTTGGAACTCTCCTTTTCCAATCAAATTAAAGGAGTGGAACTCACTGCTGTATAATATAGAAATATTTTATGCTCAGAGTAGTAGTGGATAATAATCATACCCAATGAGTTGTAGGTCCATTTCTGCAATTTTCCATTAAATTTTTTCTGTGCAACTTTTTTTTTGCGCCGCTTTACAGAACACAATTAGCGCTGATGAAAATGTGTTTCAAATACCTGCGACGGGACAATAATGATGCTGATCAGGCACAGATGAAAGACAAAGTGCACTTGTTTTCAGACCATAAGTTTCACCGCACTCAAAGGTGCACGGCACTTCCAGAAAAGAACGTTTTTTCCATTAGGGATGAGGAGATCTGTCATTATTTGTCTGCAAGCTCTTATGCACCTAAAGAACCCAGCTCAAGTGATTAGGTGTAGACCTGCATGCACACATTAATTTCTTTGCACCGTTTAGGCTGGAATTACTCATCAAACGATAATTTCAAACCTGTGACCATATGCACGTTTTTTTCCCACTGGCTGAAGGCGACAGCTCCTGTTTCAACATGCACAAGAGTGCGAGACTCGCAGAGAAACAGAGGATACACCGACACCTTCGAGAACTTTTGATTAGTGCTGAAATAAGATTACAGCATGATTCTGGGAGCCTGGAAACTTCCAGAAGGAAAGAAACAGAGTGACAAACAGAAAGGCAAATTGTGCTCCGGTCTCCTCTGGTGGCATGTTTTTTTTTTGTTGTTTTTTTTTTTTAGGTCAGGCAGAGGTGACGGCAAAGGATTTGATCAAACATGACTCAGTCTATATCACAATGATATGATCTATGTCAGGTTCAGTGATCGGCTTGTCAAGACTCGCTCACATCGCTACACTATTTAGAGTCGCGGCCATGACTATTCTCACACTTGTCATTTGTGTTAAGTGGAGACTATAATGAGGGTGAAATGATTGTCTAAACTACACAGAGGCTGATTTTCAGGTGGCTGCTGTGATGAGATGAGCTTACTTTCATTTTCTCTCTAACGTATGAAACTGAACATTATGTGATGCTTTCTGATCAGTGGTTCTCAACTCGTGGGTTGTGACCCAAAAATTTGTCGACCGCAATGTGTTCCCTGTCTGTTACTCACTCAACGTTGTGTCAATGTAGTGACACAAGGGTTTCGATCTTGAGAGCCCCAATCACCGCTGCTTAAAATAGAAAAGGCCAATGAGAATTAGCAAGTGGAATTTGCATGCCACTCTCCGCCCCCAGGCATATGGGTATAAAAGGAGATGGCGTGCACCACTCATTCAGAGTTTTTTCTTCGGAGCCGAATGCATGCTTGTGTACGTCCTCTCACCTTTCGCTTACGCTGCTGAATTTTATGGCGCATATCAGCGGTCACCCACTCACGGTCGAGTGTTGTGCTTCCCCTGGGCACTTCGGTGGCTGAGTCCGCGGGTGCTAAAAGAGTATATTCAAAAGAGTATATTTCCTTCTAAAAGAGCTCGTGCAAACGCTTGCCGTCTTTTTAAAGATGTCCTTCCGCATTTGCGCTATTGGATGTGGCCGTTATCTCTCCCCTCTGGACAGCCAAGAGATCTGTCTCATGTGCTTGTGGCGCCAGCACACCTAGGCAGCTTTTGTGGAAGGGTTATGTTCTCATTGCGAGAACATACCCATCAGAACGTTGCGGTCACAGATCACTTCCTTCTTCATGAAGCAAGGAGCCACCGCGGCTGCTCCCCAACCCACTCCGTCCTGGGCTGATACTCAGCCGGCCGGGTTGGCAAGCACCGCGGGCGATCTGGATGTGGATATGGGAGCATTTTCACTGGCTCAACCCCCGCGGACCTCCCATCCCCCAGCACGCTCGTTCTATCCGGAAGAGCTGTCGAGCGATACAGGTGGACCGCCTCAGGTGGATTTAATGTGTCATTAGTGACTCATGGCCGTGCCCCGCCCTGGTGCCTTTTTTCCCGGAAGTGCACGAGGAGATAACTAGGTCGTGGAAGGCACCTTTTTCTGCCTGTACCCGCTTCGCGGGCTAGTCCATCCTTACTACCCTCGACAGTGGAGCGGCTAAGGGATATGTCGAGTTCCCCCAGGTAGAGCACGCCGTAGCATTGCATTTATTAAGTTTATTTTCATATTGCTCATGCCAGCTGCCAGAACTGCAGTAATTTGTCAGGGAAAATTCACCCAACTCACTTGAGCCAAGAATACTAATTAAAATGAGACCTGCTTAAACTTTGAAAATTAGTAGATAAGAAATTAAATGTCACAGTTTTTAAAACAAAGGTTTTGTCTGTGTGAGCTGTGAAATTCTTTGGCAGGGCAGCAGCCAAAGAAAATTCTCTTTTGTGTTATCATTGCATTTGTGTGCTCACCTCAGAGGCAGCAACCTGCTCGCTCATCTGTGCTGTGTTTGACATGCACAGCGGCGCAGGAGAGAGTCCATCAGTCAAACACGCTTGGCTACACACGCCTCAAACATGCCTTCATGGCGTCACATCACAGTGCATTGTTTAAACTGGACCGGCCCATCACGTTGCTGTAGACAGCTCTTAAACTGTTTGAACAGCACAAATGTGTTGTAAACACTTGAGACATAGTGAGGGGAATTTCTGTGTAAACATCTGCAAGTAACGTTTCAAAGGCGTGTTTTTCAGACTCGTGATTGTCCGTTTGAGATGCACTGTTAAAAGCTCAGTACACAGTCAAGCATTTTCATGATGCTATACATTTTCAAAAATATCATTGCTTTCCAGCAGACTATTTGGGGATGTGAACGCAGGCTATTATTTACAGAAAAGTCTGAAAACTTCCAGATTAATTTGTTCTTTTGTCTTACAGTGACACTATAGTGCTAATACAAACTGTGAGAATGTTTAATAGTGTGAATGTTTATCAGATCTCTCTGTTTGTGTGAATTCACACAGAGTTGAACTTCAGCAAACTGAAACAAAAATGACAGACATTGACCATGGTAACCACTCTGTTTGTTTGCAGCATTCTTCCTAGCTAACAACTTTTGATTCACGGAAAGTTCTTTGGAACGTTAGTTTATGGTTATAGAACTAAAACCTAAAAATAACCTTTTGAGAACATTCTGTATAAGTTCTAATGAGGTTGTTAGGGTAAGGGGTTAGGGTTAGGTTAGGGCCAGAGGTGGAAAGTAACGAATTACAACTACTCTCTTTACAGTACTTGAGTACATTTTTCATATTTTTAAGTATAAATAAATAATAGTACTTTTACTTTTACTTGAGTTGATTAAAAATGAAGTATTCAACTTTGCTACAGTTATTTTTCACCACAATTAAAAAGTAAAAAAAAACAAAAACATAATATTTCTGAATTTTAGGGAAGAAGAAATCGGCAAGTTATAAGCGCTAAATCTGTTTATAAGCTAAAATGTGCTGTGCGTGGCACAACGGAAGCCCGCAGGGCACAGCATCAAGAGCACAGAAGCATGCATAAACTGCCGCCGTTGTCCTCTCTTCTCTAGCTTCTCCAAGACTTTCTGCCCTGTCACTATACAAGAACTGTAATACTGTGATTTTCTGCATATTTCATTTTATTCTGGAAAGGAGCCATTCACGATGGAACCGTCTGAACACATTTAACCACTGTTCAAACTTCACTTGTTTTTAAGATTGGCAATGTTTTATCTGTGTCAAACATTAACACAATGTAGTTTGACATATATGTGGGGATTTCTTGTTTATTTGCTACTATATTTACAAACGTTTCGAATACCTTAGAAAGAAATAATGCCAATAGTGTCGGAAATTAATGGAGACTTGAGGCAAAAATGCCACCGAAATTTACAAAAATATCCCCGAAATTCAAAACATGGGTTTTCGTGTTTTATTAATGTTATCTGATATACTTACAATTAAATACATTGCAATCTTCTTTTGACTTTTCATTGAGCATAAGTTTTTTTCCCGCCATCCGGTTCCTTGCACCATCGTGCACACAATCCACAAAAGTTTGGTACTGTACTCCCAAATTTAAATTCCGTAACCGTTCGCCCCTATTGTTCAAAATAAACTGTCCTAGCGGGTAACACTCTCGCTCACGGTGCAGTATTGTAATTTCCTGCCCTGTGCTGCTGTTTATCTGTCTGAAAAGCCTCACCCGCTAGAGGCCAAAAGTGTGCAAGATGTTATATAAAGAAGGTATGAGAAAAACAAAACATAATGTAACCAAATGCTACAATTTACTTAATAATAATATCTCAATATGTTAAATAACCATAATGTTAATTAAGAATTTATTATTACAACTGTAATACAATAATACATATACAGAACAACCACTTTTAGTGTTTTAATCAATCATATCTCTCACTAAACACTGTGTGAAATGTTTATTTTTACCTTGTTTTATTGAGTTGGCATGTAGGAGTTGATAACAGTTTGCTTAATAATCTCATTCCATATCTGGATAATTGCTGCAATATCATAGAGGATAAATTTCCTCCTCTATGATATTGCATTATATTAGTTTTGTACAGTATGTTAACTAAAATACATGGACATACGTGAATGAGAATAAACCTGAAATAGGAATGTACAATGCACATTATGTAGTTTAGAGACGATTTAGAGACATTAGAATGTTACAAATGGCTATTTCTATTTAAATAAATGTTGTATTCTTAAACCTTTCTGTTTGTCCAAGAATCCTCTTGCAGCAATGCAGGTCTTTGACATTTAGAAGCTGCTAGTTTAGGACCTGTGAGGAGTCTGTTTCTCAAACTAGAGACTGTGATTTACTTGCCTTTTTGTTGTGCATCTGGTCATCCACTTCCCTCTCTATCCTGGTTAGAGATGTTTTGTTTTTGTTTTTTTCAAAACAGTAATGCATGGAATAGCCTTCATCTCTCTAAAACAATAGCCTTTAGGAGAAAATAGAATTTCAGGAGAAATGTGTTTCCTTTTGCCTAATTTTAAAGCCAAAATTTGACTTGCAAGTGTAAAGCAACTTGTAAGAACTCAATACCTCAGCAAATGGGGAAAAAACCCACTATATTGTGATTTCAGCATGGTAGCGCAACCATTTTCAATTGTTCTAATAATAAGAAAATTGTCTTGAGTACCAAATTAGCACTTTAGAATGCTTTTGTAAGGAATAGGTGACACAGTATGTTTGCATTCATGGATAAAGAAATAATTTAATAAATACCACTGAAAACAATTATTTCAAACCGTAATAATAATTTGCAATTAATGATTTTGGCAGTATTTTTGATAAATTTAATACATCCTTGGTGAAAGGAAGCATACATTTCTTTCAAGAACAAATTTTTTTGTGTTTTATGTACTATATATAATATAATTTTCATTAATTACTTTTAATGAATTTCGTAATTACTTTAGTTTTTCAGCAAACTACTTATTTTCTCTTACTTGAGTCATAATATTTCTCAGTACTTCTTCTTGTACTCAAGTGAATTATTTCTTCAGAAGCAGTACTTTTACTTAAGTAAAAAAAAAAAAACAATCAGTACTCTTTCCACCACTGGTTAGGGTTAGGGTTGGTAATCCCATCACTGTTTGTATCACTCCTCTTGTTTGAGGTGTTCCACCTAGCTAACAATTTTTGATTCCCAGAAAAGTCTTTGGAACTTTAGTTTATTTGGGCTGGGAATTGCCACAAACCTCCTGATTCGATATTACAATGATATTTACTAGCCGATTCGATATGTATTGCGATATTACGTTTCTGTAAGTTTTGCGATTTTAAGTTTTAATATAAAAACTTTATAAAAAGATACAAATAAAAAACTTTAATTCTTTTTTTCTCAGAAAGAAATGTCTATTGAAAAACAGTTGTGTCTGAAATGACAATTGTTTCACTCTGTAATATATAATTTGCAGGTAAAAGGTAGGAATGTGCAAAACTACCAATTTAAAACTACCAATCGACCAGTCCGTGCATTGTCTGAGCTTGCCGACTATAAGGAACCCATGTATAAGGCTGCATTATGTCCATTTGTATTCAACAAATAAATATATACAATATAAACTCAGCAAAAAAAAAAAAAAAAATGTCCCTTTTTCAGGACACTGTATTTTAAAGATAATTTTGTAAAAATCCAAATAACTTTACTGATCTTTATTGTAAAGGATTTAAACAATGTTTTCCATGCTTGTTCAATGAACCATAAACAAATAATGAACATACACCTGTGGAACAGTTGTTAAGACACTAACAGCTTACAGATGGTAAAAAGTTAAGGTCAAAGTTATAAAAATTTAGGACACTCAAGAGAGCTTTCTACTGACTCTGAAAAACACCAAAAGAAAGATGCCCAGGATCCCTGCTCATCTGCGTGAACATGCCTTAGGCATGCTGCATGGAGGCATGAGGACTGCAGATGTGGCCAAGGCAATAAATTGCAATGTCCATACTGTGAGACACCTAAGACAGCGCTGCAGGGAGACAGGAAGGACAGCTGATCATCCTCGCAGTGGAAGACCATGTGTAACAACACCTGCACATGATCGGTACATCCGAATATCACACTTGCGGGACAGGTACAGGATGGCAACAACAAATGCCCGAGTTACACCAGGAATGCACAATCCCTCCATCACTGCTCAGACTGTCCGCAATAGGCTGAGAGAGGCTGGACTGGGGGCTTGTAGGCCTGTTGTAAGGCAGGTCCTTACCAGACATCACCGGCAACAATGTCACCTATGGGCACAAACCCACCTTCACTTGACCAGACAGGACTGGCAAAACGTGCTCTTCACTGACGAGTCGCGGTTTTGTCTCACCAGGGGTGATGGTCGGACTCGCGTTTATCGTCGAAGGAATGAGCATTACACCGAGGCCTGTACTCTGGAGCGGGATCGATTTGGAGGTGGAGGGTCCGTCATGGTCTGGGGCAGTGTGCCACAGCATCATCAGACTGAGCTTGTTGTCATTGCAGGCAATATCAACGCTGTGCGTTACAGGGAAGACATCCTCCTCCTTCATGTGGTACCCTTCCTGCAGGCTCATCCTGACATGGCCCTCCAGCATGACAATGCCACATGAATAACGAATGCAGACTCAAATTTAATGTACTTCATTTATATTGACAGTTAACAGAGAAAAATGCAACTAAAATAATTTGAAAACTATTGCTACAGAATTACAATGAAATTTGAACCTAAATTATTTCTGTGCTCATATTAAAATCTACTTAGATTATCTTAACACATAATGCTTTGAATTACATATGTTAATTTAATTTAAAGCCATTTTAAGGATAAATGAAAATGTAAATGAAATCATTACAATATAATCTTTAGATCTACATTTTTTTTTCAATAAATAATTATATTAAATTATAGCAAAAATTTAAAATTAATCAGTTAGCAAACAAATTTACAATTACATTTAAAAATAGAATAGAAATTTTTAAATATCGAATGGTGTTGCCACGGCAATTCACTAAATGAATGGCAAAAATAAGGAAACAGGAAGTGTCTCGTATCTTTTGCATGCATTGTGTGATTTACAATTACAATTAAAAATAGAATAGAGATTTTTAAATATCGAATGGTGTTGCCACGGCAATTCACTAAATGAATGGCAAAAATAAGGAAACAGGAAGTGTCTCGTATCTTTTGCATGCATTGTGTGATTTAGATCAAAATAGAGTTGTATGTTTTTTCTTGGGGGTTAATCACATGGACGTGGCTATTGTGGGTCACGGTCATAGCACCACCAACTGGCAGCAGGAAGTGTGGCACTTACAACAGACTTTGAAATAGTCCTCTTACTTTTACCCAAATTGCTTCAAAATTGTTTAGACACTGCTGATAGAAATTTTTGAAGGGATGCTTGATAGCTTTAATTATGTTGTCATGGCAGTGTATTAAATTACATGAAGTTGTAGTCAAACTGGAATGGTGGCATATATCTATTACACATTGTATATTTAGGGTCCAAATTTACATTAATGTTGAGTTGTTGCTGTGTCCATCATGCTTTGTTTTCCAAAAGCCACCGAGTGGAAATGGACTCATGGTGCTTGGGCCCGTCATCGCTGCTTGCAGCTATATTTAATTTTATTATTATAGTTAATTTTATTTTTAACGCATTCACCCATTTATAAGGCATTCATCATGCTTGAAAACTCAAGAAACTTGGCACACACATCAGACCTGCGTAAAATCAAAAAGTTATGTAGTGTTTAGGCTTGGGTGTGGTCGAGGAGCTCTACAGCGCCTCCAAATGCAGGCAATGGTTGGGATGAAGTTGCTCAGATGTGCACAAGACTTGGTATGGTTACTGCTCTCATCATTTTAGACAAAGTTCACTTGGTTGTATTTGACTCCGCCCAACAGGAAGTCAGCCATGTTGGATATATATATATATTACACTGGTTTTGTGTGTGTGAGAGAGATATATGGCAGACCTCTGCCTGTCCTATGGAAGGAGCGGGAGCCAGGTGATTAATCCACATAAGACTTTAATGCCACAATTTTCCCATTTTCCCATGGTGTTTTGAGGGGCTTATGATGGCTGACATAAGCCCCCAGTTCGTAAATGCTTATTACTTTTTTCAAAACTCTTGAAACTTGGCACACCCCTCAAAGTTTGGCAAGATTTTAGAATTCTTTTGTTATTTGTCTTGGGTGTGGCCAGTGGACTCCATAGCACCTCCTAACATTTTGAATGAGTTTATCGCTGTGGTTGTCACAGAGTTTGTCTGATATTCACAAGTTTTGGTGAGGACATTGTTCTCACCATGACATACATATTTCCCATTGGCTTGTTATTATTATTATTAGGGCCCGAGCACTGAAAGTGCAGGCCGAGAGGCGGTGCTAAAGCCCTATTGTTTTTGGAATGTTTTTTCACAATTATTATTAGGGCCCAAGCACTGAAAGTGCGGAGACCTATTGTTCTTCTAAGGATTATTATTAGGGCCCAAGCACTGAAAGTGCGGAGCCCTATTGTTCTTCTAAGGATTATTATTATTATTATTATTATTATTATTATTATTATTATTAGGGCCCGAGCACTGAAGGTACAAGCCATGAGGTCTGCACCGGTGCGCTCGTGCAAATTCCCACTGCTGGAGCAGATTTTTCTGCGATTTTTTTTTTTTTATCTACACAGTGTTGATATGGCAACAAGTAAACAAATTAAGTTTTGTCTTACCAGTGTAAGACCCCGCGTTAGTTTGTGCCCTGCGCTCCTCTAGGCTATGAAGGAGGACCGGCATGCGAGGAGAGAGCCCCGGCCGTGTCCCCGGACAACCACAACCCCCTGCCCCCACCCATGCTTCTGAAGATGGGGGCGGAAGACGACCTGGAAGCCTTCCTCGAACCGCCGAGATCTGGAGCTGTCCGCGTGATCAGTGGGCGGCCCAGATCCTCCCGTTGCTGTCCGAGGAAGCCCAGCCTGCTGCACAACAACTGCCGGCAGATAACCTCCTGGCCTACGAAGACCTGAAGAAGTCCATCCTGCAGCGGGTTGGCCGCAGTCCAGAGCAGTACCACCAGCTCTTATGGTCCATGAAGCTGGAGAAGACTGGCTGCCCGTTTGCCTTCACCCAACGGCTCCGAAACGCCTGCCGGAAATGGCTGCTGCCGGGGGATTGCGATGTCATGGGAGTTGTCAACCAGGTGGTGCTGGAGCAGCTAATCCATCAACTGCCAAGAGGAATGGCGGAGTGGGTCCAGTGCCACCTCCCAGCGTCGCTGGAGGAAGCTGTCTGACTGGCGGAGGACCATATGGTGGCGTACCCGAGGGCGGAAGAGCCCTCCTACTCTCTCTCCCCTCCCCCTGTCGGTACCCCTAACATCTACGGTGCCCCGCCGCTCTCCCCCTCAGATGGAGGCGCCCGCTGATGCAGGTGCGGGCGTAGCGCCTAGGCCAGCCTGCTGGAGTTGCCGACACTCCGCAGGCTGACCCCGACTGGGCCGGAGCATACCGGATACCGTGAACAAATCTTTCTGTTTCTCATAATTTGTCCTTGGCTGCATTATAATTTTTTCCTTTTTGGGACTGTTGTGATACAAAATACATTGTGTATTCAGGTATATACACTATATGTGCATGTACCGGAAATGTATGCCATGTTGAACATGTTGAATCCCTAGTAAAGATGATCTTATCCACCTACGATTCTGTCCAGTAATACTTCATGGTGGCAGCGGTAAACAACTATAGTATCATCCGCTTGAGTGTTCATGACCAGTGAAGCGAAAACTGACTATGCCGCGAGCCTAATCTGTGTTAATGGCTGCGTGGAATGCCTAAGCGGGAGACCACTTCATGACGTGCTCTCTTGTATGCCTATATGGGATTGTGAAGGAGCACATTGTCTGCGTGATAATGCTAATCGGTCCAGAGAAGACAACAAAACACGGAAAAGAACGACTACTTTTAACGTGAGTACAAGATAAATGTGCTAAAATGGCAGCACATCTACCAATGATGAACTGGTCTGACCCCGATCTGAGTGCAGCAATGTCTTTATTTAAAGGATGAAGAAATAACAAATGCAGAAAAACAAGCTAGGAAAATATGTAGAGGCATTGGAGATGAAGGATTAAAACGACTCAATGCAAGTGGGCTCAGCGATGCAGATAAGAGAAAGCCTGACACCTTGTGGAATTTCTTTGAAGGACAACTAAAGTTAAATGTGAACTTCAGAATACACAGGCTCCATCTCATGAAATATAGACAAAAACCAAATGAGAGCATCGACGACTTTGTGACAAGAGCCAGAACTTTAGCACTGAAATGCCAATTCACTGACAATGAGCTTAATGAACATCTAGTCTAACTTATCATTGCCAGTACTCCTTTCGATGATTTAAGCAACAACCTATACAACAAGCCTAAAGGTCACCCCATTGCGGATGTACAAGCAGAGGGGCAAAAGTACGAAGCCTTAGCAGCTGGTAATGAACAGATACAACAGCTTGGCATGTCACACACTGAAAATGTCCATGCTGTAACAAGAGGACAAACATGTCAAAACTGTGACACAAACCATAAGCCTAGGCAGTGCCCTGCATATAATGATACATGCTCTATATGTGGTAACAGAGGCCACTGGGCAAAGTGCTGTAAAAAATAGCAGCTATCCAGCCAGTGCAGAAGAAGTAAGTCATGAACACGCAACAGATACCAAAGCCACGCTAACCAAAGGAAAGACTACAAATGCAAAGATGAGCCCAGCATTAATGTTGTAGACAGCATTAGAGACGATGAGTATGCATACCAAAAACACTTTTACTCCATCACCATCAGTGCAAAATGCATGCATAGCATCCATGTGAAACCACCCAGAGATGAGGCATATACAATCTGAATGTTAAACCACCTCTCCTGCAAGGACATGGATACATGCTTCACCTGAAAATAGATACTGGGGCATCTGGAAACACACTTCCACAGCGTACATTCAAACAGATGTATGGTGCCTCACCACAAAGCATGGAACGTCTAAAACCAGCATCAAATGTAAAGCTAACGTCATACACTGGTGATGTTATCACCTGCTTTGGAACCATCAACATGCCATGCCAGTACAAAAAGTCCAGATGGATAGATGCAAAGTTCTGTGTCATTGATGTACCTGGACCAGCTGTAGTCGGACTACCCACAAGTGAGCTCCTCAGCCTTGTGACAGTAAATGTTGATGCGATGGCTGAAAGAGAAAGCAATGGACATGAGGGAAGACAACACATAAGAGAATACCCGACATCACATAAAAAGCATCAAAAAACTAAAAGAGAAATAACCAGACCAATTCGATAAAATTGGCAGTTTCAATGGCACAGCAAAGCTCATCCTAAAGGAAGGTGCCAATCCATTCAATGACCCACCATGCAAATGCAGTATGCACATCAAGCACAAACTTCAAAATGAGCTGAACAAACTTGCCAATCGATTGGTGTTCTAGTCTTGCCTTCAGCACAAAGAAATACAGATCACTTTGAATCTGCCTAGATCCACAGAAACTAAATGCAAGCCTGAAGAGGTGCCCTCAAGAAACTGTGGAAGAACTAAACCCAAAATTTGCAAATGCAAAAGTGTTCAGCAAGCTAGACGCAAAAGCCGGATACTGGTCGATACATCTTGACGAGGAGTCACAAATCCTAACCATGTTCTGCACTCCTTTTGGCAGATCCTGCTGGAGACGCTTACCATTTTGTCTCGGTGTGTCCCAAGACCTTTTCCAAGCCAAAATGGACCAAATTCTTGAAGGTCTTCATGGTGCAATCAGCATAGCAGATGATGTTGCAGTACGTGGAGCTGATGAGGAGGATCACTACAGAAATCTGATAAGCCTAATGGAAAGAGCTGTGGAAACAGGTCTGTTGTTTAACAGTGACAAGTGTATCATCAAGCAACAGAGCATATCCTTCTTTGGTAACCTGTACACAGACAAAGGCATCAGACCAGACCCAGCCAAAGTCCACGATATACAAAAAATGCCAACACCACAAAGCAAAGATGAACTTCATTGATTCATGGGCATGCTAAACTGCCTGTCACCCTACATACCAAAGTTCACAGATAAAGCCCACAATCTGAGAGGATTGCTGAAAAGTGACTCACAATGGATATGGGACACTGATTATCAGAAATGCTTTGACGACCTGAAGACAACAGTGACTGTTGATGCTTGCTTAAAGTACTACAATCCAGCAGCCACCCTCACAATGGAGGTAGATGCATCACAGAGAGGCATTTGTGTAGCACTGGTGCAACACAACAGGCCCATTGCTTTCGGTTCAAAGAGTCTAACTGAATGTCAGTCAAGATATAACAACATTGAAAGAGAAATGCTTGCTATTGAGTATGGTATGCAGCGTTATCACACATACTTGTACGGCAAATCATTCATGGTATTAACTGACAACAAACCTCTCGTCACCATATGCACAAAGCCTCTGCATGCTGCTACCCCAGGCTTCAATGCATACTGATCAAAACACAGAGATACAACTACAGCATCGTGTATCATCCTGGAAGCCAAATTATTTTAGCAGACACTCTCAGCCGCCTGCCAACCCTGAAAACTATGAAGACATTGAACTTGATGAATGCATTGATGGGCTGGATGCAGAATTTGAAGACCCTGAGCATCATACTGTTGCAATTGTAAACTTCTCCCCAAACAAACAAAAGATTCTCAGAACTGAGGCTGCAAAAGACCCCAAAATCAGTGCATCCATCAGGGATCTTGATGTTGTCTTGGCTGTCTGAGATGTTTGCACACTTATGTTAAACAGGGGGGGATGTTGTGATATGTAATATACATTGTGTATGTAATACGCTATATGTGCGTGTACCGGAAATGTATGCCATGTTGAACACGTTGAATCCCTAGTAAAGATGTTCTTATCCACCTACGATGCGGGGGGGGGGGGTATTTGGCTATTGAAAATGTAACATTTTAATTTAATTCTGCTCAAATGAACGAAATGACTTGAATAAAGTTTCCTTCATTTTGCTGAACGAGACTCAAAGATCCAAGTCAGAAAAATGATTAGATCTTTCCATCACTACTGGCGCTGTCTCTTCTCCTTAAATACTTCTGCCTCCCCTCGCTGGAAGGCCAGGCCGGTCTGGCACACAGGTGGAAGTCATTGCCACTTATCTTCCTGGCCTCACTCTGCCCAGACGCCGCTCGGCTCCACCCTGCTCACCACAAAAGGCTATTTAAACAGTTGCGTATGAATAACGAGTGCAGACTAAAAGTTAATGTACTTCATTTATTTTGAAAGAGAACAGAGAAAAAAAATGCAACAATAAAAGAAAAACAGAGACCTATTGCCACCTAATTGCAACAAAATTACAAGGCTAAATTACTTCTGTGCTCATTAAACTCTACCTAGACCAACTTAACACCTAATGCATTGAATTACATTTGTTAATTTAAAGCAATTTTAGGGATATATAAAAATGGTAAATGACTTCATTACAATATCTTCAGATCTAGGTATTTTTTCAATAAATAATTAGATTAAATTACAGCAAAAATGTTAAATTAATCAGTTAGCAATAAAACAAAAAAATTAACAATTAAAAATGTGTGTGTAATATATATATATATATATATATATATATATATTACACTGGTTTTGTGTGTGTGAGAGAGATATATGGCAGACCTCTGCCTGTCCTATGGAAGGAGCGGGAGCCAGGTGATTAATCCACATAAGACTTTAATGCCACACTTTTCAGCGTACATCAAAACATAAACGTGCTTTTCTGTACAATAAACAAACACATTCAACAACACTCAACAGCCTTGCTTTTCAGCAGTCACTGCGGCACAGTCACACACAGCTCAGTGCGTCGGTCTCTCCCTGTCCGCTGCTGTCTTCTCTCCTTAAATACTCCCGCCACTCTTCTCTGGAACACGAGACCGGTGTACAAACAGGTGGAAATCATTTACCACTTATCTTTCCGACCTCGCTCTGCCCTGACACCGCTCGGCCATGCCCTGCTTGCAACAATATAGATAGATAGATAGTAGTGGTGTAATGCTTCAAATTTCTCACGGTTATGTTTGTATCACGGTTTAAGGGTCACTGTTTCGGTACAGTTTGTTATGTACAGAAAAAGAAATATTACTGCCAAACCCAAAATAAATATTCTATTTGGTAACAGACACTTCCAAGAGATTTGCCCTCACTACAAATCACTATGGTTTTACAGCAGTAAATGGTATTTTTAGTAAAATCATAGTAACCACAAAATTAACATAGTTACTGTCATGGTTACAATACTATAGTAAAATCAAGGTTACTATATGGAAATTACAGTTATTATTGTAAAACAATGGTTAACTGAATCAAAACTATAATTTCTGCCAAGAAAACACTGGTGACAGCAGTCATTGTTACTTAAGTCATGGCTACTACAGTATTACTGAATAAAACCATGGTTAATTTTCGTTAGTGTCCTTAACTAACAAAAAATGCTCTAATTACTAACTCAACATTTAACTCCATACCTGCATTTATGCTTCAACATAATGTGCATTTCATATTCAACTCAACATATATTCAGAAGTTGTACATCACTATAGAATGAATAACCGTGCTGTAAAAATGTATGCTAGAAGAGATGTTGTAATGCAACATGAGTGTTTAATCATATGTGGAAATCCCACATCTTCATCAACAGAGTAAGGGCAACATAACTTTGGCAATGAACACCCCAGCACTTTAGTTTTTGTTTCATGTCTGTCCGAACTAGCAGCGAGTGCCTGTTTAAAGACGGAAGGGATTGTGTCTGTGTGCAGTTTCGTGCTCACTTGAGGCTCTGTGCGCACCGCGTGCAATATATTCCCAGGTGATGTCAGCGTAAATAAATCACCAAACATCGATGTATTACCAGTATACGGCACTTGCGTTAAGCAATGTCTGCAAACAGTGCCTGTTTTGTAAAGGTTTTTTGACCATCGCTCTTTTGATTGACCGCAAAATGAAACATTTCCCAGACTTAACAGAATTTAAACTAGAAGGTACACTCTAAAAAATGCTGGGTTAAAAATAACCATTGCTGGGTTATTTGGTAACCCAGTGCTGGGTAAATATTGGACAGAACACATGCTGGGTTATTTTTGACTCAGCTTGCTGGGTTATTTATTTTAACCAGTGTGCTGGGTTGTTTCTTGACAGGATGCTGGGTTAAAGTGACTTTTTAAGGTTCTGCTCTTTTCAAAGGTTCTTTATTTTAGATAATCTACTACTAAAAATAGTAATAAGCATGTTATGCTTATTTAAAAACATGTTTAAAAAAAACATGTTTCACAAAAATTCAAATAAACAACAGTATACATGTACAATATGAAATGATTTTATTTAATTAATAAATGGCCAGCAAAAATGATCATTTTATTCTGAACCAGGCAGAAAATTAAAAAACTTAAAAAACTTTTGGATGACAAAATAATAGCAAATAGTTATTTTACAGAATATCAAGTTAAATAAATACTATCAATATTTGTATTTAACATTTAATTTATTTAGTCCAGCATCAAATAATTCAAACAATGTTTAATTAAATTTTCAGAACAAGGCAGCGCTTTAATTATTAAGAATGTACATTAATTACTAAACTGTAGCAAATCAATTCACAATATACCAAATAAATAAATAAATAAAAATAGATACATACATGGATACAAAATACCTGCATTAGTTAGTTTAATAAACAATTTAGTCCTCAACAGCATAAATGGAGGCACGCAAAAAGCGAATTGTTGAATTTTCGGAACCAGGCATCTCATAAACCACCTGCTGCAAAAACTCCCAGGCAAGGGCACACTGTTTTGGAAAGTGGGTGTCAAAGCAAAAAAAGGACTTAAAACAAACATCTACTGCCTTGAGGAGAGTCTGCTCTTCTAGGGCTTCCCCATTCACCACCACAAAAAAACTGTCCACCAACTCCAAGTTCTAAGACAAATGGGAAGGGCTTCTCCTCCCTCTGTTTTAGTAGGTACTGCACCATGTTGGTTCCAGACTAAATAAGAAAATAACATCAAACATTAAAGTGTATGTACTCCTTACCAAAAAATTGTTACAGGTTTAGTGCACTTGATAAACAGCTGTAATTTAAAATAAATAAGTGAGCCTGCTTTGGTGTTGTTTTCACATGTTCTACTTACTGGTTGTACATCAATGAAAGAGGTTCTGGCTTCCTCAATAGTTGGCCGGAAGGTTTTGTTGCCAATCTTGTACACTGATGGTGGAATGATCTGAGGTAAAATTTTCAGTGCCATGGTGCCTTTGGTATCTAAAAGGAGATAAAAGTTAATTGCAGTGATCTGATCACAAGCGATCAGCACTAAATACAGGTGTAAATGGGGTCCAAAATGGTTTGTAACTGGATCACAAAAAGCATATACTATATGGAGGTCATCAAAACACAAGTGACCACATCACATTTTAGGTGTAAACACTCCATCCTCAATGCGTCCTGGACAGTAGCTAAAATACACCTCTCAGCTCCTAAACAACCGCTGCACTAATAAGAATTTTAAATGTTGCTGGTTTTGTGTGGCTTTAAAGGAATAGTTCACCAAAAAGATCTACTTCTTTCACAGTTTTCTCATCCTCATGCCATCTCAAACTCATATGACTTTCTTACTTCTGCAGAACACAAACAAAGATATTTTGAAGGAGATGTCTGTTTGTCCTTTTAATACAAGTCAATGGGGTCCGAAACATTCAAGTTCCAAAATTGACCTAAAGGCAACATGAAGGTAATCCATACCTTCCAGAGTCCAGTGGTTTAATCCTTGTCTTCTGATTCAATAGCTTTGTGTAAGAGACAGACCAAAATGTAACTTCTTTTTTCCAGGGCTCCAGATTGCAACAACATTTTTCAACTGGTGCGACAATTTTGTTATAGTTCGCACACATCAACAATAATTTGTGTTTTGCAGAGGAATGAAAGTTATTTGAGTTTGAGCTAAACAGCATTTTAGTGTTTTTAAAAAGTGAGAAAAGAGAAGATCAAGAAGGGGCAAGTACTTTTAATGCAACTGTTTCTTCTGCATTTGATTTTACATAATTACTAACCTGCAGACATGTTGTCTAAATTCAGTAAATCCATTTGTCGTCCATCTCTTTTAGCAAAGGCCAGGATCTTGTCAGCAAAGTCAGGCAACCAGGATGAGCACAATTTGTCAGCAGCATCAGGGTGAAGTACACTAAAGTCTTGAGATATCTGTAGTTGGAAATTATGATTATAACGTCATAGAATTTTAGTGATAAATTCAATTGATTTTTTATTGTATTTTTATTTTACTCAGTTTTTTAAAGTGATGAAAGTGAGGCTGGCACTTTACCACATGATTAATGTTATTACAGTTATTATTAAATCAAAATTAAAATTCATCTGCTTCAATCTACTGGGCAACAGAGCGAAAAAGACACTGAGGTTATATTGCATTTACCATGCCTGGGGTATCCATTAGACGAGGGAACTCTGATAAAATCTCAGATATTGGTTTGGAGTTGTTCTGGCGAATCCAGTGAGCCCTAAAAAGAGCAGTTGCTTTCATATACTACTCAACCTGGTCCTGTGGTCTGGTATTGTTTTTTAGCCATTCTTTTAACTGAATTGCTCTCTCAGAAGACAAAGTTGATGCTGTTGAGAGGTAAATTGGCAATGTAAAAAGTCATACTGGTTAATTTACATCAGCTGTATATGTACAGTGCCCTCCACAAATATTGTCACCCCTGGTAAATATGAGCAAAACAGGCTGTTTATCCTCTTGCTCCTTCTTTCAAATATTCACAAAAATCTAACCTTTAAGTCAAGTAAAATGATTGAAATATCAAAGTAAATAAATGTGGGGGGAAAATCCACAATATAATTTTACTGGAGTATAAATATGAGGTGACACACAGGCCAAATTTCTACAGTCATAGAATACAGTATTGATGTGCAAAAAAAGGTTGCTGAGCTGCACAAATCAGGACATCTCTAAGTAAAAATAAGTAAGAAGTTTATATCTACTGGTAATGTTAATAATGAGAATGGAAAAGGACATGTGTCAGTATTGACCCCATACATAGTGAGGACAATAGTTTGAGTGGCTAAATAATCTCCAAGACGAGAGTCATGGCAGAAGCAGGTAATCACACAAGCCCGTTCATTCGCTCGCTCTCTCGCTCTCTCACACACACACATGCACCCTTGTTACCCCAATAACTGATTAAAAGCACCATTGTTATTTCTAAAGTGACACTATCAACTAGCTATGAAGATTTGTGCTACATTACACAGCAAAGAAAAATATATTTTTTTACCCAGTATTTTTGTCCTGTTTTACTGTAAAAATATCTAAACATTCTTAAAACAAAATTTCTTGTCAAGCAAAATGGCATAAGATATTAAGTCTTGTTTTCAGAGAAATCTGACTTTATTCTTACAACAAGAAAAATAATCTGCCAATGGGGTTAAGAAAAATAAACTTGTTTTCCCAATGAATTTAAGTTGATTTTTCTTACCCCATTAGCAAATAGTTTTTCATTGTTTTAAACAAATCTTACTAAAATTTAGATTTTCTCTCATAACAAGACGTAAGATCTTATGGCATTTTTCTTGTCAAGTAAATTTATGTTGTTATAAGAATGTTTAGGAACTTTTACTTGGAAAAAAAATAAAAATAAATTAAGAATCTAATAAAAAAATAAAATAAAAATAAATAAATAAAAAGACTTTTGTTGTCTACCACCTCTGGTTGTGCATTTGTTTTTCAATAATTCAATGGATCATTATCAGTTATTCCTTAAATTACTTGAAGGTTATATTTTAAATATTTTAATGAAAGACTAAGAATATAGACAGGAAAGACATGTTTCCACAGCTTGATTTCCTTATATTTACCAAGGGTGCTGTAGTTGTTTATAAGCAGAAGTCTTACTAGGAATGAAAGTCAACCTCTCCTCACAGACAGGCACTACGGAGGGCTGTGTTCTTAATCTCCGCATCCTCTTTCTTATATTGCGAAGGCGTTCCTCAAGAAATCCTGTGGAAGGCCTGTGTTTTCGCCCCTGGCTGAACCAGGCCTCCTGAAAGATAATGTTTGTTGTTGTTGTTGTTGTTATATAATGTTTCAAAATCTACACAGTATCATTTGCAACCTTAAATCACCAATGTGCAAAAAACACCAGTAATGGTGGACTCACATAAAAATAAAAAATCATAAAAGGGAACGAAAAGTTGACCAGTATAACTCAATATAACAGAAAAGTTAAATGACAGCTGAGATAGATAATGTCGGTCAGCAGAATAAAATAAGATGAATATACTCACAAAGCCATTTCCTTCAGGGTCACGGAGACAGGGAAATGTCTCTACTAGAGACATGGCCATTGCCTTTTTGGTCTCTGTTGATGGTCTGTATTATGATTGCCAAATAAGAAAGAAAAACATTGTTTCAAAATAGTCTCATTCTGTCTTGATTTGGGTGAAAATACATGCAAATACAACTTATTTATACTCACGTTTCACCATATTTCTCAATAAGATAAGAAACAGTAATTCGCACCATTGCACGCCTTTGCTTGGTGGTAATTTTATTACTCTCTAGACTCTCCACAATGGAGGGTCCATGTGGTGCTTTCATCAGTATTGCACGGATATCCTGGTACATAGCAGAGTTGTCAGTAAACTACAGTATCTTACTGAATGCAAATAGGAAATGTTACTTTACAAAAAGGTACTGACAACAAATTAAAAATAGTTGTCAGTAGTCATGCTTTTCCTAGTTGTCAGGAAACATACAAACGTGTCATCTGGAAAAAGATTAAGGACAAATGTTGGCTGTGTATTTTCCGATGCAGTGTTGGACTGTGCAATTTCAGATGCAATGGTGGCCTGCGCATTTTCATATGCAGTGCTGTGCTGTGGTGGGATACTGTTCTACAGAAAAAATAAAAAAAATAAAAACAATGTTTTGGCAAATATAATATACAGTATTCTATATAAAAATATAAGTTAACTTAATGCATTTAAAATGAACTGAGAAATTGATAAGGAATACTTGGAAATACAAATAATATTTCATATTGCACTTTTTGACTCACACAACTGCCAAGCCTGAAATGTGCACAAATTCTGTCAAAGGTCTACTGGTCCTGACCCGTCTCCATAGCTGGCTTGTGGACTCTGGTTTCACAATGTGAAAGAAGTTTGTTTGAAATTTTTGCAAATTTATTAAAAATAAAAAACGAAAAATATCACATGTACATAAGTATTCACAGCCTTTGCTCAATACTTTAAAGCACCTTTGGCACCAATTACAGCCTCAAGTCTTTTTGAGTATGATGCTACAAGCTTGGCACACCTATTTTTGGGCAGTTTCTCCCATTCTTCTTTGCAGGACCTCTCAAGCTCCATCAGGTTGGATAGGGAGCGTCGGTGCACAGCCAATTTCAGATCTCTCCAGAGATGTTCAATCGGGTTCAAGTCTGGGCACTGGCTGGGCCACTCAAGGACATTCACAGGGTTGTCCCAGAGCCACTCCTTTGTTATCTTGGCTGTGTGCTTAGGGTCGTTGTCCTGTTGGAAGATGAACCTTTGCCCCAGTCTGAGGTCCAGAGCGCTCTGGAGCAGATTTTCATCAAGGATGTCTCTGTACATTGCTGCATTCATCTTTCCCTCGATCCTGACTAGTCTCCCAGTTCCTGCCACTGAAAAACATCCCCACAGCATGATGCTGGCACCACCATGCTTCACTGTAGGGATGGTATTGGCCAGGTGATGAGCGGTGCCTGGTTTCCTCCAGACATGACGCTTGCCATTCAGGCCAAAGAGTTCAATCATGGTCTGAGAGTCCTTCAGGTGCCTTTTGGCAAACTCCAGGTGGGCTATCATTTGCCTTTTACTGAGGAGTGGCTTCCGTCTGGCCACTCTACCATACAGGACTGATTGGTGAAGTGCTGCAGAGATGGTTGTTCTTCTGGAAGGTTCTCCTCTCTCCACAGATAAATGCTGGAGCTCTGTCAGAGTGACCATCGGGTTCTTGGTCACCTCCCTGACTAAGGCCCTTCTCCCCCGATCGCTCAGTTTGGCCAGGCAGCCAGCTCTAGGAAGAGTCCTGGTGGTTCCAAACTTCTTCCATTTACGGATGATGGAGGCCACTGTGCTCATTGGGACCTTCAGTGCTGCAGAAATTTTTCTGTACCCTTCCCCAGATCTGTGCCTCGATACAATCCTGTCTCAGAGGTCTACAAACAATTCCTTGGACTTCATGGTTTGGTTTGTGCTCTGACATGCACTGTTAACTGTGGGACCTTATATAGACAGTTGTGTGCCTTTCCAAATCATGTCCAATCAACTGAATTTACCACAGGTGGCTCCAATCAAGTTGTAGAAACATCTCAAGGATGATCAGTGGAAACAGGATGCACCTGAGCTCAATTTTGAGTGTCATGGCAAAGGCTGTGAATACTTATGTACATGTGATTTTTTTCATTTTTTATTTTTAATAAATTTGCAAAAATTTCAAACAAACATCTTTCACGTTGTCATTATGGGATATTGTTTGTAGAATTTTGAGGAAAATAATGAATTTAATCCATTTTGGAATAAGGCTGTAACATAACAAAATGTGGAAAAAGTGAAGCGCTGTGAATACTTTCCGGATGCATTGTATATATATATATATATATATATATATATATATATATATATATATATATATATATATGTATATATATACACTATATTGTCAAAAGTATTCGCTCACCCATCCAAATAATTGAATTCAGGTGTTCCAATCACTTCCATGGCCACAGGTGTATAAAATGAAGCACCTAGGCATGCAGACTGCTTCTACAAACATTTGTGAAAGAATGGGCCACTCTCAGGAGCTCAGTGTATTCCAGCGTGGTACTGTGATAGGATGCCACCTGTGCAACAAGTCCAGTCGTGAAATTTCCTTGCTACTAAATATTCCACAGTCAACTGTCAGTGGTATTATAACAAAGTGGAAGTGATTGGGAATGACAGCAACTCAGCCACGAAGTGGTAGGCCACGTAAAATGACAGAGCGGGGTCAGCGGATGCTGAGGCGCATAGTGCGCAGAGGTCGCCAACTTTCTGCAGAGTCAATCGCTACAGACCTCCAAAGTTCATGTGGCCTTCAGATTAGCTCAAGAACAGTGCGTAGAGAGCTTCATGGAATGGGTTTCCATGGCTGAGCAGCTGCATCCAAGCCATACATCACCAAGTGCAATGCAAAGCGTCGGATGCAGTGGTGTAAAGCACGCCGCCACTGGACTCTAGAGCAGTGGAGACATGTTCTCTGGAGTGACGAATCACGCTTCTCCATCTGGCAATCTGATGGACGAGTCTGGGTTTGGCGGTTGCCAGGAGAACGGTACTTGTCTGACTGCATTGTGCCAACTGTGAAGTTTGGTGAAGGGGGGATTATGGTGTGGGGTTGTTTTTCAGGAGCTGGGCTTGGCCCCTTAGTTCCAGTGGAAGAAACTCTGAATGCTTCAGCATACCAAGAGATTTTGGACAACTCCATGCTCCCAACTTTGTGGGAACAGTTTGGGGATGGCCTCTTCCTGTTCCAACATGACTGCGCACCAGTGCACAAAGCAAGGTCCATAAAGACATGGATGAGTGAGTTTGGTGTGGAAGAACTTGACTGGCCTGCACAGAGTCCTGACCTCAACCCGATAGAGCACCTTTGGGATGAATTAGAGCGAAGACTGTGAGCCAGGCCTTCTCGTCCAACATCAGTGTCTGACCTCACAAATGCGCTTCTGGAAGAATGGTCAAAAATTCCCATAAACACACTCCTAAACCTTGTGGAAAGCCTTCCCAGAAGAGTTGAAGCTGTTATAGCTGCAAAGGGTGGGCCGACGTCATATTAAACCCTATGGATTAAGAATGGGATGTCACTTAAGTTCATATGCGTCTAAAGGCAGATGAGCGAATACTTTTGGCAATATAGTGTATTAATAACATTATATGATTTTGTAGTGACTGTAGTGTCGCACCCCACGAGTTAATATGAGTTAACACAAGTTTATATTTGAAATTTAATAATATTATTTACTAAATGTTCATCCAGGCTGAGGCAATTACGTCGGCAGCTCACTCTATCAGCAATCTACGGCTTGCAGAAATTAACATGGCACTTATGGAGATAGGGTGACTAGACGTCCCAATAACAGGGACAGTCCTGATTTTACACGCTGTGTCCCAAGTCCCAACGGACTTGCGAGCTATTCGAATTTTATGTCCACTTCAATACATGTTCATGATGCCTAAACATTAATTTATCATTCGCTTTTATCTAAAGCAACAGAACTCTTTTTTTATAGAGGTAGGGCAAAAAATCGTTTCAGCGATACATCGCGATTCATACTCAAACGATTCTGAATCGGTTCAGTTTAAATCACGGCAGAGCAGTGGCGCGCGCCAAAGACAGATGTAGAAACAAGGACGCGAGTTAAGTGCATGCACTAAAGTCAAGTGCACAAACACAACTGTTTGCAGACCAGCTGTATCAAACACATGCCCATCTGTGCCCGAATGAAACTACGATCCCGAAATTCTTTCACAAACCCATGCAAATAGCAATGGGAGAGTTTATTCGTGATAACAAGCCAACAAACAACATGAAAGATGAGCTCGCACCCATTATTGCACTGATTCGCACACAAAGGGGAAAACACAGAAGAAAGTTCGGGAGATTTTGATATTTTCATTTAATTCTTTTTTACCCACCTAAATAAAGAAACTGAAAAACTGAGATACTCTTTTAAACTATAGAACCATTTATTTAATCTTGTGGATATTCCATGTTTTGTTCACAGCTCATACTGAATGTAAAAGGCCAGTTTATGTAATGTGACTCCTTCTGATTTTTAAAACAGCTGTTAAATAAAAAGCTGAAAGGGAAAAAATAGAGAGTAAAAACTAAATTTTGAAGAAACTGAAAAAGAAAGAAATTGAATGACAAGATGCATGGTGATGCATCGAGAATCGTTTTATAATCGAATCATTACCCTTTGAATCATAATCGTAATCGAATTGTGAGGCCAGTGAAGATTCACATCTCTACTTTTTACATTACATTTATCAATGGGACATGAATACACAGGTACTACAAAATCATACAATGTTAATAAAAATAAAAATGATATATAATAGACCAACACCCAGTCAGCATGCCAAGTGATGTGGCTTGCGATCTCTCACGCGTTGTCCATTAGAGGCAACACCTCACAACAACACCATGATGTGCCAAGCAGCCATATTCTAATACATATGGCATGCATAGTTTACAGTTAGTGGTGGTTCAGGACAATATTTAATGAAAATTGAGACAAATTTGCTGAGCGATCCCAACTCTAATTCTAGTTTATGGGATTAAGGCAGTAGGTTACAGATGACGGGGCAAATTGACCAATCTGATGAAAGGTGCGTTTTAGTATCGCTTACGTGCATATCAAATATTCAAGCCGTAAATAAAAAAAAATTAAACAATGAAAGAAAATGAAAATTGAGCCATTTCCCCCTTTCTCTTTATTCCATTTTAAATAGAAAATGAAATAATCAACAGAAAATGAGTTTGTATCAACAGAAAATGAGTTTGTATCTGCTTATTCTATTCATCAGTGTTAAAATCAATAAAGAAGAATCAATTTTCGTTTTTAATTTTTGGGTTTAAAAAGTAAAAAAAGAATGGACGCAAAAGTACATAGACATTTTGGGAGCCGTGAAATTATTCCATGTTTTTTTCGCAAGTGAACAAATACAGTATTCAGCTCTGAATACGTTTATTAGTTTGAATTCTGCTAGAAGCATGGTTCCAATCACCAATTAAAAATATATTATCTGACATATTGTTTAATGTATTGCATTACAGAGTTTGGTAATATATTTGTGAAATAAAGATAAGCGATATAGTGGTGGCCTGAAAATAACAACTATGATTATATCAAGTTTGTTGAGTTGGCATATTATGCACTCTCATTGGGAATGTCCAAAATATTGTAATCATTATTAGTTCTATAGTATATGGCAACACCACCATGTTTTTTGTCTCAAACTGAGTTTAACAGAGGGTTGTCTTTACTGTAAGCAAAACAACTTGGAGCACTGTGAAGTGGTAACCTTCAATGCAAGTGGATTCACTTGATATGTTTGCAGACAGCCATGTCTCTGTTACAGCTATAATGATAGGATTGGATTGAAGCCGTTAAATCTAGCAAATGGCAGTGTAAACCCTGAACATTCATTAGAAAAATTGATAAAGATTTGTTGGTGCTATGTGGTGAAATATTTCAATCTGTGGCATTGTGTTGATACATTCTTGGATGTTTTTTTTTTTTTTTTTGCAATAAATTGCTTTATCAGCAAAATCTTGAATGATCAACCCACTTAAAGTCTTGACTCGACAACATATTAAAGCAACATATGCCTGTCCAGCTGCAAAAATCTTTTTTTAGTGATATGACTGCTTCATTGACAGTTAATCCTTGCACTTTGTGAAGAGTGCAAGCACATGCCAACTTTAATGGGAACTGCTTTTGCAAACCACCCTTGCTGTAAATTCGCTCTGCCTCTAAAGTAATTGGAGTGGAATTCATGATGTTTCTAGGTGGTGGTATATGCTTTCTTGTGGTATTCCCAATTTTATCATCATCAAACTGAACAAATATTACATTCACAATTGTGTTGTTTGTATTAAGGGCCATGTCTGTTACAGTACCACAGACACCATTTACAAGCTCATCAGTGACATCAATATTCTTAATTAACATGACTCGTGCACCTTTACCTAATAGAAACGTTTCTGGTAAACAGGAATTAAATACTTTGGAAAAGTGTCCCTTTTTAAGTTGCATTTGTCCAGTTTGTTGATTTTTCTCAAAATCCTGAGCCTCTACACAAATGTGGTCTGGGCAATATGCAATTATCTGTTTGATGTTATGCTCTTCCACTTGTGTATTTGTTGGGAAAATGTGTAAAGCGAAAGAGGTTTGCCCAGTTTCCCTACTTTTGAGCATATTTAAGTCATTATGTGATAGTAGGTAACTCTTGCTACGCAATCTAATCAATATTTCTGCAAAAGCTGAGTCTTTTTGTCTAACAATGATATTTAATTCTGACAGTGCAAATGTGCTGTTCCACAAATTCCTCTCACAGGTGGTAATTGGAAAAAGTCTCCCACAGCAATTATACTAACTTTACCAAATGGTTAGTAGTCATCTGTCTGCTTTATTTGTCTAAGCCTACCATACATAGGCTAGCAGGCTGTGGTTTACCATAGAAATTTAATCTATAATCAGTCTATGCAAGTCACTAATACCACATGCATTATATTTATTTTTCTTCTCCTGCAGGTAAGGCAATTTGACATCTGTCCCGATTGAAAATGTACTATGGATGGTCTTGGCACCCAAGTTGAAAGCAGCAATTCCAGTAGGTGCTGTCAATAGAACAGAAACTTTGTCTGGTGCAGTTGCAATTTGGGATAATCTGGTCACTTCATAATGAATAGCTCTGATTAAATGTGACTTTCCTGTTCCTGCACCTCCAGTAACAAATACATGGCGTGCAGGGGGTGTTCTGTAGTGCCACCTAGAAAATGAGCATGTTCGGGGGGCTCTGTAGCACATCCCTTTTGAGCTACATTCACCAAACGTTGTACACACATAGATCTCATCAAGTCAGACAACTTTTGCTCTGACAGTCATAAGCTCCGCAACAGGAAGTCGGCCATTTTGGATTGTTTGAAAAATGCATACTCTGGAATTTGAAATACTCCTCCTAGGGATTTTATGTTACAGGTAACAAATGTGGGTGACATCATGCCAAGACATTGACAATGCTAAATTGAGAACGGATTTTTGATATATCGAATGGTGTTGCCATGGCAACAAGATAAATTAACGTCAAGAAAAATTGGGAAAAGGAAGTGTTTCATATCTTCTACATGCATAGTGTGATTTACATCACAACTGAGCCAAATGTTTGTCTTTGTGGGCTGATCACATTGATGTGGCTATTGTGGGTCACGGTCGTAGCGGCACCAACTGGCGGAAGTGTGTCACTTTTAACAGAATTTGAAATATCCCTCTTATGTTTACCTGAATTGCATAAAAAAATTATAATAATGTCAAGACAGTGCGGATTTAAAATTCTGAAGTGATTCTTGATATCTTAAATACTGTTGCCATGGTAACGCTTTAAATGTTATTATTCCTTTTTATGTATATTCACTTGTTTTTGAGGCACTTGGCATGCTTGAATTTTTATGATATTTTGCACACACATCAGAGTTGTCAGCCATTAGACCTGTCCAAAAGTTAACACATGGGCATGGCTTGGGAGCTCTGTAGTGCCACCTTTTGACAAAAGTGGTGGGGTCAGTTTCTTCTATGGTCACCAAACTTGCTACATATATTGGACTCATCAAGCCGGACAACTTTCAAAATTACAGTCATTCCCAGAGGAAGTTGGCTATTTTTTGAAAATAGCAGGCCCAGAATTTTGAATACTCTTCCAAATTTTAGGCCGAGTGGCAGTGTGCTGAGATGCAGTACCATAAATTTACAATAGAGGACAGCCATGCTCCATTGGTGAATGATTCCCAAAAGATAAAATCTGCACAATTATCAGAGTAAACTAGGCAGGAATTGGCATAAAAACACAATATGAATTTGAGAACAATAAAAAAAAAAAAAAAATTATTATGAAAGATTTTCTAAGGACAGGACAAGTCTTTTGTTTTTTTTTGTTTTTTTTTTCATAAAATGCGATAATGGTGGGAGAGTAAGGTATAAAGTTTGGGATCTAAATAAAACTATTGTTAGAAACACACATGTGGTGTTCTCTTAGGAAAACCGACGTCCGGAGAACATCAACAATCTAATATTGAGACTGTTATACTGTCTGGTTATTAGTCCCTGATTCCAGGGTGGTGCCCCGGCGATATTAATCCTTATTAATATTCTATTGATTTTGATAATTGATATGTCTTTGATGAATGTTGAATATGAAGGATCAATAATCTAGTGTTAATTCTAATCAATAGAACACCATGTGTGAAGTGACAACATTTTATTGCACAAAATTATGTAACATGTTTACAAGATTAGAAATATTATAATAACTTCTAAATTAACTGGTTACAATGCAAGTGCTGTTAGCAGTTGGAGCCAGCAACTATTTTCATTTTCAACAAACATATTATATTTTTTCTTACATTTTTAAATGATACAGGATAGTTCCTCTGAATTGCTCGAAATGATCATGGTGTTGATGCTGCTTTCTAAACTGAGAAAAACCAGCCCATGTAACCATGGAAACCTCACACTATTGCCTAAACAGAATGAAGATTTATTGTATTAATATATTATTTAATAAGAATAACAAGTAAGTCCCAATGTCCGGTTGCATAAAACACCTTAAGTTTTTCCCTTAAGTATGACACATTGGGTGGGTTGCACCAACAAGGATTAATCTTAAATTTAGATTAAATCAAGGTTTATCTGATAATTTTGTTGCACCAAACTTTAAACTTTGTTTATAAATAATCAGGGTTACATTTTAACCATTGATTTGATCCTGATTTAAATTTCACAGTAAATCTGAATTAACATTAATCCTGTTGCTCCAATACTTTAAACTCTTATTTAAATCTCAGATAGGGATTCACTTTAAACTTGCAGCTGAGGTGGTTTAAATAAAAAACGGACCTACAATTAAACATGAATAACTAGGTACGCTAACAGTGGATGTGCCGTCAGCCCTCTGAGAGACGTGTATCATTATTTATGTTTATTATGGTCTGAAATGTTGGGCCGTTGGCCACAATGTGTGCTTTCAAATTCGGTGTGCGAGTGTGATGGCACAATTACCCGCTTCCCCATCCTTTACATGCAGAGACACCGGACAGAGATGGGTCTCTCGAGGAGAAGCGAGAGTAGACCATAATTTCGTCATTTAACGAGAGCGGTTACAAGCGACAGGTGATCATTATTGCTCCCCTCCTCTCTTATACTTCTTTCAGTTGGCAGCATCTGGCCACAATAGTGGTGCTGACGAGGGGAGTTGGTCAATCCGAGACCCGTGTGGTCCTTTTTCACAAATCATGATGCCATATTTTAAAGCTTGTGACATTGTACACACTGCTGCTACATTTTCTTAACCTCCTTGATATACCCTATGTACTAATGATCCACAGCTAAGTTCAGAATCCATCATGGCGGACAAAATGAATCGCAGGTGACCGTTTTAATCATGGGTTAAAAGGCCAATTTCTGATTTGTTAAACTGTATTTAAAATTAAGTGGTGCAACACAACTCAATTTAAAATAAAACTTGGATCAACAAACCCTGGATTAGCTCTAAATTCTGCCTAATTTCATCCTTATTGGTGCAACCCACCCATTAAGTGTGATTTTCCCTTACCTCCCGAAATAACATGAGGGTGTTACATATAATCCCTTAGACGCTTCTCTTGGCTAAGGAAACCGTTAAGGGATTTACTACAGTGACACACATTTTACCATAATAAAATTCTACTGTTACCATGGATACAACATGTCTCTACCTACTTTCAGAAGATCGTAATTGTCCCAACCAATATTTGGGCAATTTTACCACATAGGAAAATACTTTATACTATGTTTTTATTTTCATTTAAATCACTATTAAACTTTCTCAGTATCATTATTAATATGTAAATTATTGTCCAACCTCTTCTGAGGTGGTGAATAAATGCATGTGGGGAGCGTTGTCACGTGACAACTGTTCCTTTTCTCAGCAATTTTCAAGCTGCACCAATCACAGTCGTTTGTGATCACTGCATAAAGAGTTTTATTTTTTTTTTTTTTTACTAATTTCTGGAAGAAACACAAGCGGATTTCCATTTGTATGATGTACAATCCTGGAAATTAATAGATTCAAACACTTTTTTGAGTTCAAATCTTTCCCATGTAAGAAAAAAAAGTCCTGAGTTTTGCATGTGGAAAAATTAATGAAGGATTCTTCTTTTACAGCTGGCAAGAACCCTCTTGAGAAAGACACATTTAAATTTTAATGACAAGTCAGGTAAGGGGTGGATGGCGGTGCAAGATGTTTAGATGCTTGTATAACTGTGCTGAGAACTGACTGAAATTAAGACTATTAGTGGTGGTCAGTAAGACTGTAAGATATATATATATATACATATAGCCTATATACTGTACATATTCATGATATAAAGCAAATGAACTTGTGTCATGATTTTAATGCATCCATTTATACAGTTTATAAATATGCAGAGAGCAGAAAATACTAGGCACATTTCTGTGTGTGTTACACAGAAATTAGATTAGATCGTCCTCCAGCTTGTTGGCAATTTCTCATATTATGTGACGGTCAAATATAGTCAAATATACTCCTGCAATAGTTTTTCTACTGCGAAATAAATCGCCTTGACCTACTGTACTCTTGAATTGGTTATATAAACTAAGCCATCTTGTTTTTTGAAACCCTTTAACTTTTCAACCTTAAGGTTTACTTGGAAAATGGCACTTAAGGGTCTTTATGCAAAGGGAAACGAAAAGGATTATGACGTTTTACTTATAAACCCCTTAATTAACACTTTATGGTTATTTTATGTTTATTTACACTCTGTCGGCGGGCGGTACGGCTGCTGATACTCGGCAGACTGGCTGAGATATCAGCGATGTCGACTCGGTTGAAGAGGGAAGAGAAATCTTCTTTCTTCACTTCTGCAGGCAAATGGATGAAGATGCGGATTGCTCGGCGGTCTCCTTCGGATCCGTTAGAGTGTTCGATGGAACACAGAGTAATCTCAACTCGTCCAGCGAGATGGAGATTGTATGGCCACAGTTTCAAGTTGTACATTACTTCCTTGTGCAACGAGACTATACCTGAGAGCAGCGATGAGTTGCGTCTATGCACCACACGCAAATGTTGCTGAAAGGGATGCCCAGAAGGATCTCAGAGGTATTTTTACTCCGGTGACATCATGGTTGAGGGGCGTTCTGTCGTTCGCCTCATCCAATAGGAGTTGAGAGTTCTCTCCTTTGGAATTTCACACATAGGTGCAAAGTGAGCAAGGCTTCATGGGATTTGTAGTCTGTTTTGGACTCCCTTTGTTTGATTTTGGTGTAGTTTTTATCAGTAAGATTTATGACTGTGTGTGTAGGCCTCAGTCAAGCTTTATGACTGTGTTAGGCCTGCCTTTGTCTTATATCTGAATACATGAGGCCCAACAATGATCTCTATGTAATGAGCTATCTATGGTGCAATATAAAGTGTCCAGGAGGTGAAACAACTAATGAGGCTGTTGTGTAATATTAGGAAAATGCAGTGGTGTTGGTCCATGCTGGAGCAGTGGAGCGTTGATCTCGTTCCGATCACCCTGGTCCTTTGTATAGCAAAGTTAATGCCTTTAGCCAGCAGCTTCCTTTTATAATAAGGAATTTTTTTATTTTTTTTATTTTTTTTTTACATTATGGCAGCAGTGAAAACAGGATCCAATACATTCAAAGGACGATGGCATCAAAAAATGGTAGGCAGGTGCAGGCACCGCATGATAGGGTACAACAGAGCTAATGCACTCCTTAAGGAAAATGTGTTGTTTACTAATCTTCAGTGTATGATTACAGAAAAAAAAATATTTATTTTTATTGAGCACTGATGAAGCAACACAATTCGAGGGGGAAAAATATAAAAGTGGTTTGTTTTGCATGTAGTCCTAAGTCAGAAAGCTTTCTTTCTAAAGAATGTCTAGAGAAGCTTGCAAAACATTACAAAATTCAGCTACAGAGAGAGGAATTAGTTGTGCCCCAAAAATGTATTGTTATGCAGAATTCAGACAAAGCTCATGCCTGATATGCAGTCAGTTTTCCAACTGCTAGATCCACTCATGTTTCCATCTATAAGACAGGAACTTCAGGTTGCATTTACCATACCAGTCACTAGCTGCATATGTAAGCGATCTTTTAGTTCACTGAGACACCTCCACACATGACTACGCAGTACTATGGGCCAAACTCGTCTGAACAACTTAGCGATTCTCTCAATTGAAAGGAATGTGGTTGACATCATTGATGAAGATACTGTTTTTAACCAGCTTGCAAATTTTCATGCAAGACGTTACTCTCTGCTCCCTCAAGCAGCTCAAAAATAAATTGTCTTTTTACTTTACTGGTTCTCATAAAGTACTAGGGCAGAGGTTTTGAGTTTGACATAATATATGAATTAATATAGTATAAAACTTCATATATATTATATCATATTATATCAGAATCAGAATTAGCTTTATTGTCAAGTGTTCTCACGTACACAAGAACAAGTGCACACAGAACATTACAGTGAGATACAGAATATAAAACAAGGTAAGAGTATAAGTGGACATACAAATAATATATCTATATTGTAAATGTATCTAAATCTATATTGATATAATAAATGTATATTGTAAATAATAATCATTTTCCCACTTATTATCATGAACACTTATTAATATTAAGGTTGGTATGTAGATTTTGTATTGAACTTTTGAAAAATTGTGTAAAGTAAATCAAATGTATGACTTATGATTCATTGTTCGAGACCTTGAGTAACTGTTATCCTTAACTGTTATCATCAAGTAACCATGATGATTAGTGTCTCACTTACAATGGACATCAGTATTTCCTTAAAAACAGCCTAGACTAACCTAAGATGGTTTGCTGGTTTTAGCTGGTTTAAGATGGTCTCCCAGCCTGACCAGCTGAAAAGTGCTCAAAACCCCTCTAAAACCAGCCAACAGACCAGTCTGACCAGGCTGGGAGACCAGCTAAAACCAGCAAACCAGCTTAGACTGTTTTTTTCTTTTTTTTTTTTTTTTTTTAAAGATAAAAGGTAAAGTTCACACAAATAAATAAATAAAAAATAAAAATTATGTAATTATTTACTCACCCTCATGTCGTTCTCTATGACTTACTTCTGTGGACAAAGGAGATGTTAGACAGAAAGCCTCAGTCACCATTTACTTATATTGTATCTAAAAATGGATTCAATGAAAGTGAAGAGTGACCGAGACTAACATGCACCTCCTCCTAACATTTCCTTTTGTGTTCCATGAAAGAAAGTAAGTCACATAGGTTTGGAACATCATGAAGGTGAGAAAATTATGATAGAATTACAATTTTTGTGTGACCTACCTTTAACAGGCATTTAGACATTATTATTATTATAATTATTATGATCATCATCGTTATTATTATTGGATAATTAATAATGGCTAAATGTCCTAAGAATGATATACTCTTTTACCAAATATAACTGCATTTGCAAGGGGGTTAAGCATTTAGCAGGGCTGGAAACTCATTCAGAAAAACTTAGTTTACAGTATACTGTACCTCTCTAGTCACGCCCCTGGTCAGTTTTATTTTTTAAATGAACTAGTTATCAGCAGTTTCGAGAGCGCGTTCGATTATTTTCTCAGTTTTGTCAGCAGTAAATCTGTGTGTGTGCAATAAAATGTTGTCCCGCTACTTGTTGGAAAAATACTGGAAACACTGGACTTACAAAAATGGCTGTGGTATTGTCACAGTACTAAACATTTAGTTAAGTTAATAGTGTTAGTATTATAGTCTTAAACCAGGTAACATACATTGTGGGTATGTTTTAGTTGACTTTGATCACCAAAAATAAATTCTTCAAGAATTACAGAGCAGTACGCAAATTGTGTTGCTGCGTGAACTGAATAATTGGTGATTAGTTTGCAACGCTCTTTTTCATGCTGTTGTTTGTTTTGTGGAACACAATGAGAATTCTTTGTGAACTCTTTGTCAAATGACAGTTCACAGTGACCATGACTGTTAGATAAATATTCCGGGTTTAATGCAAGTTAAGCTCAATCGACAACACTTGTGGCATAATGTTGATTACCACAAAAATTTATTTAGACTCGTCCATCCTTTTCTTTAAAAAAAAGCAAAAAAATGGGTTCCAGTGAGGCACTTACAATGCAAGTTAATGGGGCTAATCTGTAAACGTTAAAACCCTCACAGTTTTAAAAGTATAGCCACAAGATGTAAACAATATGTGCATTAACATGATTTTAGTGTGATAAAATCACTTATTAACCTTTTCTGTGTAAAGTTATATCCAATTTTACTTCATTGCCATGACGACATACCACTTTAAACCCCAAAGCGATAATTTAAACAACTTTACAGCTCAAATAATACATGAGTTTTAACAGAATAATTAATGTAACTGCTTTTATAAAATTATAAGCTTCATATTTCTGCCTTTTAAATCCTACAAAAATTGGTCCCATTCACTTCCATTGCAAGTGCCTCACTGTAACCTCCATCTTTGCTTTTCCCAACATCTCATACTAAATTCTTTATTGCAAATTCAAAAAGATAGAACACTGAAATGGACAAACACTGACGGGGACCTGCATCTGTGATTTGTGCTGTTTTGCAGCAATTTGTGTATGCTGTGAAAACCTGGCCCAGCTCTGAACTGTAAATGGACTGAACCCTGTCCAAAGCCGGAGCTTATTAAAGGTATTATCTCGACCTCCAGGAGGGATTCACTGCAGGAGAGAGTCGACCTGCTCATATTGTACAGTACCTGCCACACTCACACACGCAGATACTCGCCAAACACCTCTAATCCGCTGTGAAACCCGATTTATGCCTCACACACACACACATTGGAGTCCCTCAGGTCCAGCAATTACAGACACAGGACTCACAAGGGCCAGAAACACAGCAGGCCTTCAGAGGAGATAACATGACACACACATACACTCACAACTCCATTTACCTTCCTCGCAATGGTTCTGTGTTGTTGTACCGAGAGATGAAAATGCATACAGCGACCAGGAGCGGTTAAGCTTCAAAAAGGAAAAAAGAAGCACCATAAAAGTAGTTTTTATGACTTGTGTTGTATATTTCAAGTTTTCTGAAACCAAATGATAGCTTTGTGTGAGGAACAGACTGAAATTTAAGTTATATGTTAAAAACCTGCACCAGAGCTCAAACACTTCGTTGCTGTCCTTAAGTTCATTTCTTGGTAACACTTTACAATAAGGTTCCTTTTATTAACATTAGTAATGCATTAGGGATCATGAATAAACAGTGAACAGTATATTTTTTACAGCATTTATTAATCTTTGTTAACGTTAGTTAATAAAAATACAATTGTACATTGTTAGTTCATGTTAGTCCATATTGTATTAACTATTTTTGATTTAAAAAAAGGTATTAGTATATGTTGAAATTAACATTAATTAAGATTAATAAATGCTATAAAAGTGTTGTTCATTGTTAGTTAATTATAACTAATGTTGTTAACTAATGTAAACAAATGGAACCTTTATTGTAAAGTGTTACAGAGAAAATTAATACTTTTACTCCGGTACATTTCTCCTGACCCTTTCGTTACTTTTGCGACTAAACAAAGCAAAGCAAAAAAAAAACAAACAAAAAAAAAAAAAACACTAAATGTAAACTGCGTGCGGATCGTTGATCTTGGTATCCGATTCATGGACAAATTTGATCCTTTTGAATCAGTACATTCAGTATGAAAATTGGTCTAAACAATTCATTTTGCAAATCAATTTGCAAATCTGAATCAAAATCACCTGGAACCCTGGACAGCATGTGTTGTGTCTTCACTCTGGAATTTAAAGAGAAGACACAATTCATGCAAGTTTAAACTTTTGTTTCAAAATTGACAATCAAAACAAATTAAAATTATTAATCTCTGCCTGCATCACCTTTGTCTATTGATGGACTACACTCTTGAAATGGAATACATAGACAGTAATTTAATTGACAACAAAAGCCTTCATCACCCAACTAACAAAGGACAATGCATCTATGTGAATTTATGCAGTTAATCTAGGATGGACTTTAAAGACATTAGTCATTAATCTTGCAGATAATAAAAAAAAAAAAATGTTTGTTTTTTTAAACACCTTAACACTTACTTTGTTTATTCGTTTTAAACCATGACATGCACTGCACATAAATAACTAATATTGGCATTATATTCATGCTGTTTGGCCAGAGGGGAACTGGTGCCCGCAGTGAGCCTGGTTTCTCCTAATATTATTTTTCTCCATTAACCAACATCTTATGGAGTTTTGTGTTCCTTGCCACAGTCGCCTTCAGCTTGCTCACAGGGGATCTAAATACATTTATTATTTAATTTTTATACACAATTTACAGTCATATTTAATCAAACTGTACAATGATCACTCTAAGACTTTATAGATATTCCAGTAAAAAAATTTTGTTAATGCATGATTTTCTGTAAAGCTGCTTTGAAACGATGTGTTGTGAAAAGCACTATACAAATAAAAATTACGACTTTCATTTATTTAGTTTTTAATTATTATTATTATTATTATTATTAAATATAAATATATTATAATATATAAATATAAATATAAATATAATATATACTGACTTAATTTAGTTAGATTTCTCTGAAAAAGATATTTTTGCTGGAAAACAAGACAAAAATACAAACGAAGTTTTTTAGCAAATTAATGGTACCATTAACATTTATCCAAGGTACAATGTGTATGAATCAACAATGACCAGCTGTGCCATTATTTATGCCATTTACTTGTACTTTTGCTACTTAAGTATATTTAATATCAGTTACTTTAATACTTGAGTATTTTTTATCATGAATCAACTTTTACTTGAGTCAATTTCTATTTTAATTATTAATTATCTAATTTAAATTATTATTTAGTTCTTCACTTCAAAACAATGAGGAACAGTTTACTGGAAAGTAGTTGTCACGGATCCATCGGGCTCTCGCTCTCTCTCTCTCCCTCTCTCTCACTGCCGACACTGCGCTCACTCTCCCCCGAGTTCTAATCACCCGCACCTGCACATCATCAGCATCCAATCAAGGACTGCATTTATACTCCGCTCTCACACACTGTCATTGTCTGTTCTCGTCTATGTTCTACCTGTGACCACAGACTCCCTAGTTTGATACTTACCTGATTATACTTACTGTGTTTAGTGTTCTCCTTGTCTGAGTTTGGTGTTGTGTATTCCCAAATTATGTCCCCAGTGTTTGGACTCTCCTGTGTTGTTTATGTTCCCTGCAAAGATCAAAGGACCTTTGTGAGTTTACCATTCATCTGTACATCGCTACATAACCCTGTCTGGATCTTACTCACCATCTGTTATCATCGCTACTGTTTCTGGATTGTCTCACCTGTTGTTTACATTGCTGATACACTTCATGCCAGAGCGATTGAGTTCATCTCTCTGCCTCTGTGAGTTTCTCCATGACAGAAGAACAGACCACCCAATGGACTCAGAGGGGGCTTCCAATTTTCCACCTACACCTATGAGCACAATCTTAGAGGAACTGGTGAATGAACTTTGTCGAGTCATATCACCATCTGGAACCTCAAATGCCAGCTCCGCTTCTCCTCCCTCATCCACATCTCCATCTCCGATATCTCTACAAGCCAGTCCCATGGTCAACCATCTCTTTATTCGGGTGCGGTGGAGGATTGCAGCGGATTCCTGCTGCAGTGTTTGCTGATGCTCAAGATGCAGTCTCAGAGGTTTGTAACAGAGAGAGCTAAGATCACCTATATCATCTCATTACTTACTGGATGCGCAATGCAGTGGGCAAACACCTTGTGGCATCAGGGCGGCCCAGTCACTCAGTTGCTAGACGCTTTCCTCACACACTTTAAGGAGGTCTTTGGATTACCTGCTGGTGATTCGTCGGTGATTGAACAACTTTATAGTCTCAAACAAGGAAGGAAGTCGATCACAGATTATGCCCTGCAGTTTCGTACGCTCGCTGCCGCGAGTGGCTGGAATGCTAATGACCTACCGACAGGGGCTGGAACCTTCTCTGCGGCTGCAGTTGGCAGCTCACGATGACTCCATCGGCCTCAAAAGTTTCATTCAACTCTCCATATGTGTGTCCCAGCAAATCAAGACCTGCATCAGCGAACAGAATGCCTCATGATCCCTGCCTTCACGCCGTTATCCCTGCCCCCCAGAATCAGTTGAAGAACGTATGCAAGTTGATTTATTCCGATTGTCCCCACTCGAGCATCAACGGAGGTTACAAGAACAACTGTGTTTATATTGTGGAGCTGGAGGGCATGTGATTGCCAAATGCCCAGTCCACCCCTTATGGTGAGTCATACCTATTCCTTGCCTTTGATCCATGCTCCATTGTCTGCTATGGTTTCATAGTCCACATGTCTCTCTCACAGTCAAGGCCCTCATTGACTCCGGGGCAGCTGGCAGCTTTGTCTCTGAACAACTCTGCCACCAGCTCCAACTCCCATCCATCAAATGCTCCTCCCCGATCTCCATCCACTCAGTAATTGGAAAACCTCTGGGAAAAGGAATCATCACACATCGGACTCAGTCAGTTACGCTTTGAGTGGGTTTCACACATTCTGAGAATCTCATTTCTGATTCTGGAGGGTTCTACAGTTGATATCATCCTAGGGCATCCCTGGTTACAACTCCACACTCCGCAGCTCTCGTGGACTACCAGAGAAGTGATGGCTTGGGATAAGGAATGTTTCCATGGATGTTTACAACTTCCCCATCCTATATGTTCCAGCGATGCTTTGTCTGTGTTTGCCACATCAGTAGAGAGTTCTGCGAGTGAGCTTCACGTTGACATGCCCCAGGAATATCATGTATTTAAGGATGTTTTCAGTCCACAACGAGCAGCTAATTTACCACCTCATCGACCATGGGACTGTGCCATTAACCTTATGCCAGGATCACCATTGCCCAGGGGATGGATTTACCCACTTTCACTTCCTGAGCAGAAGGCCATGGAGGATTACATCGATGAGGCTCTGAAGCAAGGTTACATCTGCCCTTCCACTTCCCCTGCCGCTTCCAGCTTCTTCGTGGCCAAAAAGGATGGAGGCTTGCGGCCCTGTATTGATTACCGTGCACTGAACAAAGTTCAGTTCAAGTTCCGGTACCCTCTTCCCCTGGTCCCAGCAGTTCTAGAACTCCTAAGAGGAGCCACAGTGTTCTCTAAGCTAGACCTATGTAGCGCCTACAACTTCGTTCTTATCCAGAGGGGGGATGAGTGGAAGACTGCCTTCATGACCACAACTAGCCACTATGAATATCGTATCATGCCTTATGGCCTGGCAAATGCCCCCTCCATGTTTCAGAACTTTATGAATGAGGTGTTCCGGGAGTATCTCCACCAATTCGTCATTGTCTACATTGACAACATCCTCATCTACTCCCGGAATGAGACCGACCATTGTCAACACGTAGCATCCGTACTGGAGAAGCTTATAGAACACCAGCTATACCTGAAACTAGAGTTCAACCCAGTTCCTCGGATACATCATCAGTCCCAGAGGGTTGGAATTGGACCAGGGGAAGCTAAGGGCAGTTCACTCCTGGCCCATACCCACTACCATAAAGGAGCTTCAAAGATTCTTAGGTTTTGCAAATTTCTATCGACGTTTCATACGCAACTACAGTTTTATGTCTGCTCCATTAACCTATCTGCTCAAGTCTAAGCCCAAGTCCCTGTCCTGGAATCAGCCCACCTTGGATGCCTTCCAACACCTGAAAGAAGCATTCATGACAGCTCCCATATTAGTCCATCCTGATCTGGAAAGACCATTCATTGTGGAAATTGATGCGTCCACCTCCGGTGTTGGAGTAGTGTTGTCCCAATAGCAGGGGGATCCACCCAAGCTTCACCCATGCGCCTTCTACTCACGGAAGCTAATGCCAAAATTATGACATCGGCAACCGGGAGCTGCTTGCTATCAAGCTGGCACTGGAGTAGTGGCGGCACTGGCTGGAGGGATCACGTCATCCTTTTCTGGTCATTACGGATCATCGCAACCTTGAATACCTAAGAGAAGCGAAACGGTTGAACCCCCACCATTCTTTACTCGGTTTAACTTCTCTGTATCTTATTGTCCAGGGTCCAAGAACGCCAAAGCGGATGCTTTATCATGACTGTATGCTGTGCAACCTCCTTATGGAACACTCTACCACCATCTACCTTCTCCCTCCTGGGGGTATCAGTAAGTTTAACCTCTGGTTATCATCCGCAGTCTAATGGGCAGACAGAGTGGAAGATTCAAGAGAATGGCCGCTTCCTGCAGACCTACTGCCAGAACCACCAGAAGAGCTGGAATCGTTTCCTACCCTGGGCTGAGTACACACAGAACTCTCTCCGTCAACCAGCCATCGGACTCAACCCATTCCAGTGCGTGCTTGGTTTTCAACCTCCTCTGTTTCCCTAGTCTGGAGATCCTTCAGATGTTCCAGCTGTGAGCCACTGGTTTGAGGAGAGCGAGAGGGTCTGGGACTCAGCTCATGTCCACCTTCAATGGGCAGTTCGCGCCAGAAGAGCCAGGCCGACGCTAGAAGAACAGGGACTCCTAATCACCATCCTGGGCAGAAGGTCTGGCTCTCAACTCGTGACAGCAGGCTCCGGCTGCCTTGTCACAAGTTAAGTCCCAGATACATTGGTCCATTCACAATACTACACCAAATAAATGCAGTCACATACCGATTACAGCTACACTCACATTACCGAACTAATCCCACTTTCCATGTTTCTCTCCTCAAACCTCATTATCCTTATCTGCCTCCTCCTTCCCCAGAGCCTGGTGTGAATGAACAACCCCTCAGTCATTACTCCTGGAGGATGGTTTGGTTTATGAGGTTCGAGCCATCCTAGACCCTCGACGACAGAGAACACATCTCGAGAACCTGGTAGACTGGGAAGGTTATGGTCCAGTGGAGAGGTCCTGGGTTACCTGAGATGACATCCTGGATCTGACCTTACTTACCACCTTTCACATGGAAAATCTCACTCGCCCAGTTCTCCATGGACGAGGTCGGTCCCGACGTCAGAGACCCTGGCCCTCAGGAGCGGTCCCTGAAGGTGGGGGGGGGGTGGGTACTGTCACGGATCCATCGGGCTCTCGCTCTCTCTCCCTCACTGCTGACACTGCGCTCACTCTCCCCCGAGTTCTAACCACCTGCACCTGCACATCATCAGCATCCAATCAAGGACTGCATTTATACCCTGCTCTCACACACTGTCATTGTCTGTTCTCGTCTATGTTCTACCTGTGACAACAGACTCCCTAGTTTGATACTTACCTGATTATACTTACTGTGTTTAGTGTTCTCCTCATCCTGTCTGGATCTCACTTACCATCTGTTATCATTGCTACTGTTTCTGGATTGTCTCCCCTGTTGTTTACATCACTGATTAATTTAATCTGTTCAATAAACCCTGTGATTGAGTTCATCTCTCTGCCTCTGTGAGTTTCTCCATGACAGAAGTGGAGTAAAAGTTTCCTAAAATGGAAATACAATAATAGAGTACAGTAAATGTACATAAGTACAGTCACAGAGTAAATGTATTTTGTTAGTGTCTACCAGGGTCATAAATAAAGGGGGCTCAGGGCAAAAATGCCACCAAAAAGTAACAAAAATGCCCCCCAAATTCAAAATCTAAGGGCAATTTTTATTTATGTTGATTTATTTTTATGGGTAAAAGGTCATATATTTTCAGTAAAATTTCAGATGGAGAACTACATAAATGAATTTATGTATTTAAAATAAAAGTATGACACACAGTATATAGATACAGAATACTGTATAAATATATGTACTCATATCTTATGGCCAGAATTTGTATAACTAGGCCTGAATATATTTTATGTATAGAATAAAAGTCCTCAAAAGTACAAAATGCCCCTTAAATTAACACCAGGGGGCAAATAACTTAACGGAAAAGTTAGTTTCAGAGACTGTTGTCCACTATTGATGAAAATCATCCTCTTCGCCTAAAATTTCGTGTTTGTATATATTCAAACATTGTTCATCAAGATGTGGTTTGCACTTTTTACATCATTGACACTAAACATCATTGATTCTAGCATGTCTTGTAACCAAATGTGACACATTTGTAAGTTTAAATATGTCAAAGTGCAAGTAAGCTTGAGAGTTACAGCAGTCGGTAAAATTTCTTCCTGATCTTCACAAAAAAACTATCCTGTGATTTCAGAGGACTTGGAATATGGCACACAGGTTTTACTTACACTGTATATCCTACTTTTAGGGTGCTTTTTTGTCTTTTATCGGAGCTTGACAGCTTCTGGACACTGCATACATTAATTGAATGTAAAAGCATAGAATAAACATTCTGCTAAATATCTAATTTTGTGTTCCAAGGAAGAAAGAAATGCATACAGGTTTGGAACAACATGGTCGTGGGAGGCACCTTTTACTGCCCAGTCCCAATCTTTTAGCTCCCCCCACCCTCACTACCCTCAATGGTGGGGCAGCCAAGGGCTATTCGGCGATACCCCTGGTGGATAAGGCGTTCGCGGTGCACCTATGCCCGCAGAGTGCCGCCACCTGGTGCGGGCGCCCAAAACACCCATCCAAGGCCTGTAGGTTTACGTCATCCCTGACGGCTGGACAAGCCGCATCCGCTATAGCTCTCCTGCAAGTCCACCAAGCCAAGGTGCTAAAGGAACTGCACGAGGGTAGTTCCACCCCAGGATTGATGCAGGAGCTGTGCTCGGTGACCGACCTCACCCTAGGGGCGACAAAGGTCACGCCGCGGTCTCTCGGGATGACGATGTCCACCTTGGTGGTCCAGAAGCGCCACCTTTGGCTCAACCTGGTCGAGATGGGAGAAGCCGACAAGGCACGGTTCCTTGGTGCCCCCATTTCCCAGGTTGGCCTGTTCGGCGACACCGACGAGGATTTGTCTCAGCAGTTCTCGGCGGAGATGCAGCACATGGAAGCTATCCAGCACATCCTGCCCCAGCGCGGCTCAAGATCCCGCACCCTGTCTGCTTGTCACCAAGGGCGTCCTCCTGCGGTGACTGCACCGGCTCTGCCGCAACCCGCCCCCATGGCCCGGCCGACGCCACCCGTCTCACAGCCGGCCGCCAAGAACCCGAGAAAGACTTCGAAGTGCCCCTGAGATGGGTGACCCAGGGACAAGGAAACCCGCTGCTCTGGAGCTCGTAAGCAGACCACTCCATCCCCCGGTGGAGGGCCGGCAGGAGAATCTTTTGTTACCTTTTCATTTAATTTTGCCGCATGCCCAAGTGGCTGCGGTACCCAAGAGTTCAACAAAAGAGCAGTTTCCTTGTTCCCTGGGTCAAATACCCAGTGCGCACGGCCATCATCACGACCACTGTCCACCATTCCATTTCGGCAGGTTTGGTGCTCCAGCGGCGGTCTCCCCGCCCCTGCGTGCCCAGCTGTGGTACAAATCTGCCCCCGATGTGACAGTCTCCACGAGTCACAAGGACAAGCCTCTTCCTCCCCCATCCCAGGCTGTTCCGGGGATGGTCACAAGAAGCCAGGTAAGTGCTTTGATGTCCCTGAACTCAGCATGGCCACAGCACGACGTGGCACCTCAGGCTCCGCCCCGCTGCAAGGCCCCACCCACCAGTATGTCCGAGGAGATTGTCCCCTTGGTCCTCCTCACGTGGAAATCGCTACCCTCCTATGGAAGGGTGCGATAGAGCCTGTCCCTCCGGCCGAGATGAAGAAGGGGTTTTACAGCCCCTACTTCATTGTACCGAAGAAAGGCAGTGGGTTGCGGCCAATCTTGGACCTGCGAGTACTGAACCGTGCTTTACACAGTCTCCTGTTCAAGATGCTGATGCAAAAACGCATTCTAGCAAACGTCCGGCATCAAAATTGGTTCGCGGCGGTAGACCTGAAGGACGTGTACTTCCACGTCTCGATTCTACCTCGACACAGGCCCTTCCTGCGGTTTGCATTCAAGGGTTGGGCGTATCAGTACAAGGTCCTCCCTGTCAGCCTGTCCTTGTCCCCTCACGTCTTCACGAAAGTCGCAGAGGCAGCCCTTGCCCCATTAAGGGAAGTGGGCATTTGCATCCTCAACTATTTTGACGACTGGCTAATCCTAGCTCACTCTGGGGATGTGTTGTGTGCGCACAGGGACCTGGTACTCTCGCACCTCAGCCAACTAGGGCTTCGGGTAAACTGGGAAAAGAGCAAGCTCCTCCCAGCTCAGAGCATCTCTTTTCTTGGCTTGGAGTTGGACTCAGTCTCGATGATGGTGCGCCTCACGAACGAGTGCGCACAGTTGGTGCTGACCTATTTGAAGGCATTCAGACAGAAGACAGCGGTTCCACTGAAACTGTTTCAGAGGCCCCTGGGTTATACTGCATCCTCAGCGGTGGCCACTCTGCTCGGGTTGATGCATATGAGACCGCTTCAGCACTGGCTCCAGACTCGAGTCCCGAGATGGGCATGGCACCGCGGGACACATCGCATGGCCATTATGCCGGTCTGTCGCCGCCTCTACAGCCCTTGGACCGACCTCACATTTCTATGGGCAGGCGTTCCCCTAGAGCAGGTCTCCAGGCAGTCATGGTTACGACAGACGCCTCCAAAATGGGCTGGGGCGCTGTATGCAAAGGGCACACAGCCGCTGGCTCCTGGACGGGCCCGCGGCTACATTGGCACATCAAGTCTCGAGTTGTTGGCAATTCTGCTCACCCTGCGGAGGTTTCGGCCATTGATCCATGGCAAGCATGTGTTAGTTTGGACAGACAACATGGCAGCGGTGGCATACATCAACCGTTCGACACTCATAACAGCATTGGGGGAGGTTACGTGTCAGCCTGGTGCGCTGGCAATGAGGCACACAGTGGTCTGCCCGTCACACACCGCCAGTTCACGTAACACAGTTCAGCTAGTTGTGGCGTTTCGTATAGGGATCCCTAGTGTCACTACATCGACACAACGTCGAGTGAGTGACAGATAGGGAACGTCCTGGTTACTTGCGTAACCTCCATTCTCTGATGGAGTGAACGAGACGTTGTGTCCCTCCTGCCACAACGCTGGACTACCCGCTGAATTGGGTATGGGAGACCTTGTCTCGGCTCCTCAGCACAAAACCTGAATGAGTGGTTGCATACCAGCTCCTTTTATACCCGTATGTTCGGGGGAGTAGTATGCAAATACCACTCGCCAATTTTCATTGGCCTTTTTTCAAAGATCAGAGGTGTTTTGGGCTCCCAAGAGTGACCCCTAGTGTCACTACATCGACACAATGTCTCGTTCCCACCATCAGGGAACGGAGGTTATGCAAGTAACCAGGATGTTTCATTTCAGACCCTGTAGATCAGCATCTGACCCTATATCTTAGTTTCTGACCCTATAGTTTAATGTCAGATCATATAGAGAAGTATCTGACTCTATTAATTATTTTCTTACACTATAGTTTAATTTCAGACCCAAAAGATTAGCATCTGACACTATAAATTAGTTTCTGACCCTATAGTTTAATGTCAGACCCTGAAGATTAACATTTGGCCCTATATATGGAGTGGTGGTGGCATAGTGGGCTAAAGCACATAACTGGTATTCGATCCCCACACCCCCCACCATTGTTTCCTTGAGCAAAGCACTTAACTCCAGGTTGCTCCAGGGGGATTGTCCCTGAAAATAAGTGCACTGTAAGTCGCTTTGGATTAAAGCATCTGCCAAATGCATAAATGTAAATATATTAGTGTCTGACCCTATAGTTTAATCGTACGATTTTTAGATTACTATCTGGCCCTATAGTTTAATTTCAGAACCTATAGATTGCCATTACCCTGTTGGTATCTGACCCTACAGATTCGTATCTGACCATATAGTCTAATATCAGACCCTGTAAGTATCCTACCCTACAGTTTAAAATGAGACCATTTAGGTTTTATCTGACCATAACATCTAAAAACAGACCCTGTAAGTATTCTACCCTATAGTTTAAAATCAGACCCTTAGACTCGTATCTGACCAAGCCAAATCAGGTCACTGCAGGAAGTGTCCTAAACCAGTTACAGGGTGAATGTCCAAAATTGTTTTACCTTGTGTGCACATATATGTTGATTTGTGTCCCATGAGAATGCTAAAACCCATAATCTCTCTCATCATTTGAACACAAGCCCCCCAGAATAAACTGCCAGACCACTCCTCAAAAATACAACAAAGAGAGAGAGAAGGGGAGAAAACAATATTCCACATTCACAGACACACTCAATTTGGTGCAGTTTGGAGTGTCATTTAGATCAAACATCTCCATGTAAATGAGTCAGGCCTCCTTAATTAGGTGCCTGTGCAGAGAGAGAGAGAGAGAGAAAGAGAGAGAGAGAGAGATGCAGATGAGAAATGTGAAGTGGGTGTGGCAGCTAACATCAGTCAGATGTACCTCATAGGCTCTGCCCTGTTCATGTTCCCTTCTAACCCACCAAACCAACTCCATGTTGCTGTTGGCAAACAGACTGGTGGTCAGTAACTAAATAGGTCATACGTCTGTCATTTAGCTGTCTGTAGAGGGCTCACAGCCAACAAGATATAATCTGCATTTATGCCAAACACACTGAACTACAGCCATATATATATATATATGAATACTTGCAAGCAAAATTTTTTATTTAAACCTATATTTTTTACACAATGTATAGCATACAGGAAGAGATTTGGCAACATTGTATGTACTGTAAATTCTCACAGAATTTGAAAAAAAAAAAACTGAACTGAGAGAGAACAACTTACAGCAGATTAAAGGTCTAAGGAACGTTCGTGAACATTTAGAATTTTATGACAGTTGAAGTTTGAATTCACAAACATTCCATCAATGTAAGTATGGGATTTTTTTTTTTTTTAAATCGCCCACTGCTTGAAAAACATATTCTTATCAGTTCAGATCAGAAAATATGTAGCATAAAACCTCATGCCAAACACACTGAACTACAGCCAAACACATGCTAACACCCATGCTTACACACTCCGACAAACACACTCAAACATACACATGGCCACAAATTGCATCTTATGTACCTAAGAGTTTTGCACAGTACTGTGTGATATATATATATATATATATATATATATATATATATATATATATATATATATATATATATATATTAGATTGGCTTATTTCTCCAAAATGAGACATCATGGCATTGAGTTTAATTTCAGACCCTGTTGATTAGCATTTGATCATACAGTACTGTGCAAAAGTCCTAGGCACATAAGATGCTTCACAAAAACATTTGTCTTAAGATGGTTATTTATATTTTCAGCTTTAGTGTGTCAATAGGAAATATACATTTTAGACTCCCAAACATTTCTATTGCAAATAGAATAGAATAGAATAACAGGGAGCACTGCAACAGATGGCATGGTCCCTACAGAGCCCCCTACTGAATATTGAGTCAGTCTGGGATTACAAGAAGAGACAGAAGCAATTGAGACAGCCGAAATAGATAGAAGAAATAAAGTTCTCCAAGAAGCTTGGAACATCCTATCTGCCAACAAGCAAGAAAAACTGTATCCAGGTGTACCTAGGAGAATTGGTGCTGTTTTGAAGGCAAAGGTGGCCACACCAAATATTGATTTAGCTTTTTTATGTTTACTGGACTTTGTATGATGTTAATTGATAAATGAAAACTATTTATGGCATTATTTTTGAAGACATCCTCACTATGCAACATTTTTCCCTAGTGCCTAAAACTTTTGCTCAGTATTGTATATGTTAGTGTCTGACCCTATATATTAATTTCAGACCCTACATATTAGCATCTGATTCTAGTTTAATTTCAGACACTGTAGATTAGCACCTGACTCTATAGATTAGTTTCTGACACTTTAGTACTTTTGACCCTGTAGATTAATTTCTGTTGCTATAGTTTAATTTCAGACCCAATAGATTAGCATAATTTGAGTGAAAGTGAATAAAACACACAGTTGTTGCAGCGCCTCTAGTTTTTATTTCACCTGAAAACTACAGGGAATTTTACCTGGAGACACGTATAACAGATTTTACAAAAATGTATATAGAGTCACATTTTCACTATGAGACCAGGTTGGAAATATGACCTGAACATGTTTTTGTGAGATTCACCCTTATACACTCTAACCCTGCATGTGACAAAAAGAAAGAATGATAACATTTATTTGTTTTTGTAAAAACTTTGTTGCCTCTAAAGTTCAGCCTTAGTTTATAAATGGAATAAAACATTAATCTGAAATGTTCTTATTAGAAAACTGAAGGTGTGTGACACACACACACACAGGGCAGAAACAGAGGGAGCTGTCAGTAATCTCCTTATTTCTGAATCATGCCATGTGTGTGTAATATGTGGAGCTCAGTGGGAGCAGATGCATGTTAAAGCGGTTACTTGTGCCGATTACACATTTATCAACATCAGTTTAGCAGCACAGACCTGCACCACTAACAGCTTCCTATCGCACAAAGGGCATCGTAATGAATTATTGTTTTGCAGCTGGCTGGAAAATTGTACTTTCTTGTGAGTGCTAAAAGCGATAAATCATCAAGAGTGCTGACTGTTGGAGTTTCACCCGTTAACATTCACATATACACACACGACACTGACTACAGATCAGACAGAAATAGAGAGAGAGATACATAGTTTTAAAGAGACTCAGTGCTCACACTAGCAAATGCTGTGCATTTCCAACAAACCAAGCATGCTTCTGGGCTAGAGCAAAAAATGGGCTTAAACCCTTAAAGGAATAGTTCACCCAAAAATGAAAAGTCTGTCATTTACTCACCTTCATGTCGTTATAAACCTGTATGACATTCTTTGTTATGAGGAACACAAAAGCAAACATTTTGATGAATAGCTCAGTCCATTTTTTCAATATGGTAGAAGTTAGTGACTCACTCTAAAGCTTAAAAAAGGACTCAAAAGTGTCATAAAAGAATCATGTGTGTCATCATTCCAGAAGACATTTAAGTCATTTTTTGTTTGTGTGCCACTGTGAACGAGCTTCACTCATAGCATTTATGGATGCACGACAGACATTACAGTAGGACAAGCAACCAGCTAGCTAGATAAACTGTCAGATAAATAGAAAAGAAAGAGTGGTAGAGAGTGCTAGGCATTGCTAGCATATTTTAATATTTAACTAGGTGTTGCTAGCATGTTCCGACATAATGCTAGCATGTTGCTAGGTATTGCTAGCATGTTTTAGCATGTAGGCATAACTAGCATGTTGCATGGCTTTGCTATCTTGTTTTAGAATGTAACAAGGCATTGCTAGCACGTTGCTAAGCATTGTTTGCACATTTTAGCCTGTAGCCAGACATTTCTAGCATGTTGCTAGCACATTCTAACATCTTGCTAGGCTTTGAAAAGTCTTGGCTCATGTTTTAGCATGTATGCATAACCAGCATGTTGCTATGCACTGTTAGCACATTTTGGCATGCAGCTAGGCAGTGCAAATGTGTTGCTAGGCATTGCTAGAATGTAGCTAGGCATTGCTAGTATGTTGCTAGCATGTTCTAACATGATGCTAGGCTTTAAAAAGTCTTGGTCCATGTTTTAGCATGTAGCTTGGCATTGCTAGCATGTTGCTATGCACTGTTTTTACATTTTGGCATGAAGCAAAGGCGTTGCTAATATGTTGCTAGGCATTGCTAGCATGTAGAAAGTCTTTGTTAGCATGTTTTAGCATGTAGCTAGGCATTGCTAGCATGTTGCTACACACTGTTAGCACATTTTGGCATGAAGCAAAGGTGTTGCTAGTATGTTGCTAGGCATTGCTAACATGTTGCTAGGTGTTCTTAGCATGTTTTAGCATGTAGCTCTCTTAAGAAAGATAGATAGAGAGATAAAGAAATATAGATTAGATAGAGCAGCTTAAAGCAAAGGCCTTGTGTGTGTGTTTTTTTTTTTTTCTTCTTCTTTTTTTTTTACATTTAAATTGTTGACAGTTGTTTGAAAAGTCTTGGTTCATCTGAACATTCAGTTGATGTAAGTTGTGTTGAACACAACTAAAACAGTTGTGTTTCCGAGTTTTGATCACCCAATCAGTTAGCAAAGCCATATGAACCAGATTCAGAACAGTCTGAAAGTCTGTCCCAAATTTGGTGGGTGTAGCTTGAAAGGGGGGAGTAACAGTTAGAAATTTTTAGTCTCAAAAGAAAAAAAAGAAAAAAAAAAATAGTTCAGGTTGTCTCTCACCAAAACAGATTGTATGACTTTAGAAGATTTGGAATACGATGCACGAGTCACATGGACTACTTTTACGATACTTTTGGGTCCAGTTTTAAGATTTAAAGTGTATTGAAAAGGCGACAACAACAACTAAATCTCTCTAGACTTTGTGCTCATTACTTCGATGACGATCAACCAGTCAATCGCAAGAGAACCACTGTTCGGTCTCGATAACAGGTCAAAAGGGAAAGAGAATAAAGAGAGAGAGACATAGGAAAGAATAGAAAAGACACAAATAACAAAAATATTAAAGATTGACTTTTTATTTCCTCAATTCTGTAGCCGTGCACTGTTTGACTGACAGGCAGCCTATGTGTATGTGCTTTACATGCGTGGAAATGCGGATATGTGCCAAAACATAATTTTGCCAAAATGTCCATCTTTGTCGGGTGTTAATGTAAAAACAGTCAATAATGTCTAAAGTGAAGGTTAACAGTGGGACAAAAAAGCGGATTTGTATCAAAATGTCAGACTTGAAGTATAAATGTAATCTTATAGACTGCTGACAAGTATGCTGTTAACATTAATCAAACAATAAAAACAAAAACACAAATAAACCATTCACTGCTCTTGGCTGGATAAATTTAGTAGCTTAAAAAAGTATTAATGTATTATAATCAAACAGTGAAGACCAGTAGCTAATAGTTTTATGTCACAAGAGAGATGCACTGAAGTAGATTTGAGTAAGATGGGACAGTATCACTTGGGACTTTTTTTTATTCATCACACTGAAGAAACATAATCTCTACCTGCAGTTGTGTATGGTCCGGATTGTTTTGTATAATTTATTGAAGGCATGCGTTTGGTTTATTAATGCACTCTGATGGTCTAACGCAGCTGCTTCGCTGCAGTTTCTCCTGACAGAATCTGGGCGAGCGCCAGACATTAACCAGGTAATGAGTGTGTTTATCAGACACGGCACAAGGTGGGAAAACCGTTTCATCAGACAGTGAGATCAAAGCACGCTCACTTTCACGTTATATTCCCCTACGCTCGGCAGAAACAAAGCGTTTTCTAAAGCATGTGCCATTGAGATGAAAGAGAAAGAAAGGAGAAACACAGGGGGGTATTAGCCTGGCGTATCTGATGGAAAGGAACATTACAACATTATTATAGTTACTATCTGCAGGTTATGCAGCGCTGACTTTATCCAACAGCACATCTCTACTGTTCATAAAGTGGAGTGGTGGTGGCATAGTGGACTAAAGCACTGAACTGGTAAGCAGAAGGTTGTTGGTTTGATCCCCACAGCCACCACCATTTTGTCCTTGAGCAAGGCACTTAACTCCAGGTTGCTCCAGGGGGATTTTACCTATAATAAGGGCACTGTAAGTTGCTTTGTATAAAAGCATCTGCCAAATGCATAAATGTAAAATAAAGTAATCCAGTGTGTGTGTGTGGATGGACTCAGATAAGATGATGTGTGGACACTGAATGAATGTGTGTGTCTGTGTGTTTGTATGAATATTATTTCTGAAGAATTGAAACATGAACCTGTGCTGTAGAGAAAATAACTTGTCTTTGTTGGCATCATAATCACAGCTAACAATTTTTGGTTCCCAGAACGTTCTGGCAACATTCGTTTTTGGTTCCCAGAATGTTCCCAGAACATACATTTTTAAGGTTTGTTTTTGGTTACCCAGGAAAGTTTTCTGAATGGAAATAGTAATATATATATATATATATATATATATATATATATATATATATATATATATATATATTTTAGGTTTCTGCTAACATTCTATTAACGTTACCCTAACCTCAATTTTCATCATATTTATATTTAAATATTAATGCATTCATACATCATTAATCATAAATAAATCAATCAGTCTATATAAATAAATAATCAGCCCACAATCAGTGTCTTTGTTGATCCATTGTTTAATTCAAAACATTTAATATAATTTAATACAAAAAACATGAAAACATTTTCATAGATACAAATTGTATCATTAAATAATATTGTAACAGTAAAAACTTTTTAACTAAAAAAAAAAAAAAAAAAAAAAAAAAACAAGTGAACTTCTTCCACCACTGTCATCTGAAAATTTAACAAAGAAATGAAAAAGGCAACCTAAATTATATGGACATTTGATTAAACAATTAGATGAACAATTAAATAAATAATCTTCTACTACTCTATGGGCCTTTAATATCATGAAGTGTGCGCACGGCTTGTGATGTTACGCACAACAGCAAAAAAAAAAAAAAAAAAATCCTTTTTCATTTAAATCTTAAAAAATATAGATTAACTTGAGAAGTAAATATATTAAGACTTGTTTTGTGTATTTTGTCATAAATCTTGGAAGATAAATAGCCTACACTTAATCCTCTGCAGTTTTGTTCTCAGACTAATGTATTTATTTTTAAGGACGTTTAGGCTATATGCAACGTAAGTTTCAAAATAAGTTAAACACATCATCACACATGATATGGAGTGATGGATAAATTATTGGATAAATGAATTTCTATCTGTTCATTTTTTTTTTTTTGTATCCACTTATGTAAGGTTGCGCCATCATGGGTATAGCCTACCTCAGGCCGAATTAAGGCAGCCAGGGAAACACTAACATTTGGATTTAATTAACATGGAAAATTTAATTTTTCCATTAATATGTAAGATTTGCTGAAACGCGTACAGTGGTGTGAAAAAGTGTTTGCCCCCTTCCTGATTTCTTATTTTTTTGCATGTTTGTCACACTTAAATGTTTCAGATCATCAAACAAGTTTAAATATTAGTCAAAGATAACACAAGTAAACACAAAATGCAGTTTTTAAATGAAGGTTGTTATTACTAAGGGAAAACAAAATCCAAACCTACATGGCCCTGTGTGAAAAAGTGTTTGCCCCACCTGTTAAAACATAACTTAACTGTGGTTTATCACACCTGAGTTCAATTTCTCTAGCCACACCCAGGCCTGATTACTGCCACACCTGTTCTCAATCAAGAAATCACTTAAATAGGACCTGCCTGACAAAGTGAAGTAGACCAAAAGATCTTCAAAAGCTAGACATCATGCCAAGATCCAAAGAAATTCAGGAACAAATGAGAAAGAAAGTAATTGAAATCTATCAGTCTGGAAAAGGTTATAAAGCCATTTCTAAAGCTTTGGGACTCCAGAGAACCACAGTGAGAGCCATTATCCACAAATGGTGAAAACATGGAACAGTGGTGAACCTTCCCAGGAGTGGCCGGCCGACCAAAATTACCCCAAGAGCGCAGCGACGACTCATCCAAGAGGTCACAAAAGACCCCACAACAACATCCAAAGAACTGCAGGCCTCACTTGCCTCATTTAAGGTCAGTGTTCATGACTCCACCATAAGAAAGAGACTGGGCAAAAATGGCCTGCATGGCAGAGTTCCAAGACGAAAACCACTGCTGAGCAAAAAGAACATTAAGGCTCGTCTCATTTTTGCCAGAAAACATCTTTATGATCCCCAAGACTTTTGGGAAAATACTCTGTGGACTGACAAGACAAAAGTTGAACTTTTTGGAAGGTGTGTGTCCCATTACATCTGGCGTAAAAGTAACACTGCATTTCAGAAAAAGAACATCATACCAACAGTACAATATGGTGGTGGTAGTGTGATGGTCTGGGGCTGTTTTGCTGCTTCAGGGCCTGGAAGACTTGCTGTGATAAATGGAACCATGAATTCTGCTGTCTACCAAAAAACCCTGAAGGAGAATGTCCGGCCATCTGTTCGTGACCTCAAGCTGAAGCGAACTTGGGTTCTGCAGCAGGACAATGATCCAAAACACACCAGCAAGTCTACCTCTGAATGGCTGAAGAAAAACTAAATGAAGACTTTGGAGTGGCCTAGTCAAAGTCCTGACCTGAATCCTATTGAGATGCTGTGGCATGACCTTAAAAAGGCAGTTCATGCTCGAAAACCCTCCAATGTGGCTGAATTACAACAATTCTGCAAAGATGAGTGGGCCAAAATTCCTCCACAGCACTGTAAAAGACTCATTGCAAGTTATCGCAAACGCTTGATTGCAGTTGTTGCTGCTAAAGGTGGCCCAACCAGTTATTAGGTTTAGGGGGCAATCACTTTTTCACACAGAGCCATGTAGGTTTGGATTTTGTTTTCCCTTAATAATAACAACCTTCATTTAAAAACTGCATTTTGTGTTTACTTGTGTTATCTTTGACTAATATTTAAACTTGTTTGATGATCTGAAACATTTAAGTGTGACAAACATGCAAAAACATAAGAAATCAGGAAGGGGGCAAACACTTTTTCACACCACTGTATTTTTTATCTAACATTGTACCATACTGAAAACTGAGCCTTGATCTTTACATTTCTTCAGCTACCTCAGCACCAGACATTATGCAGATATTAAAGTAAATTATTCCAAATAATCAATGATTCCAATACATTTGAGGGTTTTTGAAATCAGAAATGTATTGACATATATTAAAAATTGAATAAACATTCAAATAATCTTTCGGACCAAGGACCCCTTGGTGGGTAGAGACTGTGCCGGGACCCCTGTTACATATTGTATAAAACTGAGTGTTGCGTTTTATGCCTATAAAACCGTGTATGGTAGGCTACCATATTATTGTATGTACATACTTTATTATGTTTATATTGCAAAGCTTTTGAAATAATAATTAAATAATGTAATGCAGGTGTCTGCAGCTTTTCTGACATGAAGTGACAAGGCCAGCCGGGGCAAAATATTTTTATAAGGTTACTAATATGTCTTCATCTCATGTGAGTGATCAATATTTTAAAATTTAATTTCATTAGGAGTAAAACTTTGCAATGAGAAAAACAATGACTGAGTGCACCTTTAATTATGTTGTTTTGAGAGTCACTGTCTTGTGTGTGTGGAACATTGTGTGGACTGTGCATGCCAGCTTGATAATCTCAGCGGTAACTATTTATTCAGAAATAGTTACATAGAGAAGTAGGCTATTGTTCTGAAAGCAAAACGCAACTAATAATAAAAGAAACTGTTGGCTGTCATCTACTCAACCGCACAGCACGACCAATGCGTAGCAGATGCGTTTACTCACGTGACCCTCTACTGCAGCACTGCTAAACCTGATGTGTGTGGTGCTTTGAGTGGCTCATGATGAACATGGGAGTGTGAATGGTTTGTCCGCGTTGCACATTTCTGCTGACTAGCTAATTTTTGTGACCTTATACGCCAGAGAAACTAGTGTGGAGCCATCTTAAAATTTTGTTTCGGAACTTCCGTTCTAGCGGTTCTATATAGATATCTATGGTGTTGATATCAAAGTGTAATTAGCTAGCGAAGTTGATTTACAGGTTATAGAGTTGTCAAAACCTATCATGAGTATTTTAAAGTGTTCAGGGGATGTCATAACAACTGGAAGCAGAGTGGGGAGATTTTAAACAAGAGTAATGTTGGGTTTTCATGTTTTATGAGGACTCTCCATAGACATAATGGTTTTTATACTGTACAAACTTTATATTCTATCCCATAACCCTAAACCTACCCCTGAACCTAACCCTCACAGAAAGCATTTTTACATTTTCAAAAAACATCATTTAGTATGATTTATAAGCTGTTATCCTCATGGGGACCGACTGATTGTTCCCACAACGTAAAAAAATGTCAGGTTTTACTATCCTTGTGGGGACATTTGGTCCCCACAACGTAGGGAATACTTGGAAACACACACACACATACACACACACACACGGCTATCCTTATGAAGACTCTCCATAGACATAATGATTATACTGTACGAACTATAGATTCTATTCCCTAGCCCTACCCCTAAACCTAACCCTCACAAAAAACTTTCTGCATTTTTACATTTTCAAAAAAATATTGTTTAGTGTTTTTTTTATTTTTATTTTTTTTATTATGGGGACACTAGAAATGTCCTCATAAACCACATTTATAGCATAATACCCTTGTAATTACCAGTTTGTAACCTAACAAAATGTCCTCATAAACCACCCAAACCTGCCCACACACACACACACACATACAAAAGTGTAAGTTTTATTTTATACTCCATTAACAACTATTTTAATCACATCTAAGCCTCTAAAAAATGACAAATTAAAAAGGTGACAAATTAACTTTAAAAAGTACAATTGTAATTGTCTTTAATGTTGAACTTGCATGTGTAATAATACTACAAGCTGTCACTGTTACAAATTTCATATCAACTACACAATTTTACAAATTATTAACTAGTTGAAACCTAAAAATTAAGCAAATTACAAAATTTGGAAGAGCGGAGCATGGAAAAGGGGCGGGGCTGAATAAGGTGAATAGTGTTAAGCGTTCCAATCAGTTCATAACTAATTACAAACAGGATGCATAAATATGAGCAAGGATTAAAAAGAAAGAGGAAGTTTTGACATGCAGGTGCGAGGAACTTCAACATGTCGATGGATTAAAATACATACACTTATCTCTAGCTATCGCTCGCGTGTGAGTCATGTGTCTGTCTATGGGAGAGGGAAAGTGGTAAGGCTTGTCACCTGGGCTGTAATTACTCTAACACCTGTCTCTCATTATAGTGATGGCAGAGGGAGACCTGATAAGGCTCGCCAGAGCGTCAGAGGAGGAGAGAGAGAGTGGCTCAGAGCAGTAGTGGAGGAAAGACCCACAATTAAAGCCAGAAATTGTGTTCATTCAAAGCTCTATTTTGAGTTGGCCACTAAGAGCCATTTTCTTTGTGTACATGAAGCTAAAGTGTGTTGGGAATAAACACTCAATTGTTCGCTGTCTCCTGACCCCTCCATTGTCCCCGAACTTAACTTTATCACAGATGATTTCCAATTGAAAGTGATCCTCCCTATGACCTATTCACTCAGCTCTTGATCCGGGCACTCTGAAGGGAGCATGGCATAACTGTATGAATGTACTCTTTCCTAGCAGTTTTGTGGAAAAAAATATATTCTTACTTTGATTGGGGACGACCTTTTGAGTTGCATCCTCTTCTAGCAGTGCCCTTAAAGGGCAAAAAAAAAAAAAAAGCTTTTTGGAAGATGCCCGAATAAAGCGTGTGTGGACTAAAATATATAGTACAGTATATAGTACATATAAAACCTAAAAATAACCATAAGAGAATGTTCTGTATAAGTTCTTTTTAGGTTATCCCTCAAAAACCACCCTGCAACATTCTGGGAATGTTAGTTTATGGATATAAAAAATTTAACCTAAAAATAACCACTAGAAAACGTTCAGTATAAGTTTTTTATTAAAATGTTTTTTTTTTTTTTTTTTTGGTTATCCTTAAAAAAACAAACAAAAAAAAATACACACCCTGCAACGTTCTGGGAGTGTTAGTTTATGGTTATAAAAATAAAACCTAAAAATACCCATTAGACAACATTCTGTATAAGTTATTTTTAGGTTATCCCACTAAAACCACCCTGCAACGTTCTGGGAAAGTTAGTTAATGGTTATAAAATAAAGAACCTAAAGAGTATCTAAGTATCTAAGTACCTAAATGGTATCAGCAGATCGTGTGGAGGTTGGAAGCTCATTCAACTCAGAGGAACAGAGAGAGTGAATGATCGTGAAATGAACTTTGTGCCTCTTTGTGACTGGACCACCAGGTGCTACTCGTTCACTGACGAGAGTGAGATGGGACATAGACCTGGAGGAGTGAATTAAAGTAAGAGGGTGCTGTTCCATTGGCTGTCCTGAAGGCCAGAGTCAAAGCCTTGAATTTGATGCGGGCAGCTACTGGCAGCCAATGGAGTGAAATTAAGAGTGGGGTGTCGTGAGCCCTCTTTGGCTGATTAAAGACCAGACACACTGCAGTGGCTTAATTATGCTAGCTGGCAGACCTGCCAACAGGGCATTACAGTAGTCCAGTCTTGACATTTCATTACCAGAGCTTGGGTCAGGAGCAGTGTTAAACTAAAGTACATAAAAAAATACTCATTAAATTAAAACAATGGAGCCTTCAGTGTTTCTTTTGTAAAAATTGCTTGAAGCTTTTAAAGTAATTGTACAAGACCCAATAATTAAATAGTGAACAGAGTAAACAGTGCTTTAAGTTTTCAGTAACAGTAGCAATCAAACATTTAAAAATAAATAAATAAATAAATAAATAAATTATATAAACATAATATAAAAACATTAAAAAAGTAATCTAATGCAAACTAATATTACTAATAGCAAAATTATTTAAAATATTTACTGTGTGATTATTAGATATACATTAATACTACTTTGATGCAGTCAGAATGTCTGAATGCCTATAACAGAGAGCAGCAGGTATATTAGGCTGCATTTACACATTGCACAGATCTAATATTTTGAAATATGAAATATTTCTGTCACATCTGCTTGTATATTAACAGCTGTGTTCACATTAATATCACATCAAGAGGGGCATTTTGACTATAAAAAAAGAGTATTAGGCTTTTCACACACGCAGCTGAATTCATAACAGGACACAAGCGCACAGGCAGACATACACATGTGAGCATTTGAAAATATCCAGCTGAAATCATTGAATCTGAATTGAGTGTGAACACATATCTTGTGAAAACATACTTAATGCAATTTAACAACATTTTGTGTAAAACAAAACTGAGAGCTCTCTTGCACTATGTTTGCTTTCACGCCTCTAACCGGCAGGCATGCGCAACAGAAGTTCTTAAAGGGGCCACATCCAATTTATGACCAGAGTTAAATCACATGAAATTTCTCCACTTGGCTACATGTGTATATATATATATATATATACACTATATTGCCAAAAGTATTCGCTCACCCATCCAAATAATTGAATTCAGGTGTTCCAATCACTTCCATGGCCACAGGTGTATAAAATGAAGCACCTAGGCATGCAGACTGCTTCTACAAACATTTGTGAAAGAATGGGCTGCTCTCAGGAGCTCAGTGAATTCCAGCATGGTACTGTGATAGGATGCCACCTGTGCAACAAGTCCAGTCATGAAATTTCCTCGCTACTAAATATTCTACAGTCAACTGTCAGTGGTATTATAACAAAGTGGAAGCGATTGGGAATGACAGCAACTCAGCCACGAAGTGGTAGGCCACGTAAAATGACAGAGCAGGGTCAGCGGATGCTGAGGCGCATAATGCGCAGAGGTCGCCAACTTTCTGCAGAGTCAATCGCTACAGACCTCCAAAGTTCATGTGGCCTTCAGATTAGCTCAAGAACAGTGCATAGAGGTTTTTCAGGAGCTGGGCTTGGCCCCTTAGTTCCAGTGAAAGGAACTCTGAATGCTTCAGCATACCAAGAGATTTTGGACAATTCCATGCTCCCAACTTTGTGGGAACAGTTTGGGGATGGCCCCTTCCTGTTCCAACATGACTGCGCACCAGTGCACAAAGCAAAGTCCATAAAGACATGGATGAGCGAGTTTGGTGTGGAAGAACTTGACTGGCCTGCACAGAGTCCTGACCTCAAGCCGATAGAGCACCTTTGGGATGAATTAGAGCGAAGACTGCGAGCCAGGCCTTCTCGTCCAACATCAGTGTCTGACCTCACAAATGCGCTTCTGGAAGAATGGTCAAAAATTCCCATAAACACACTCCTAAACCTTGTGGAAAGCCTTCCCAGAAGAGCTGAAGCTGTTATAGCTGCAGAGGGTGGGCCGACGTCATATTAAACCCTATGGATTAAGAATGGGATGTCACTTAAGTTCATATGCATCTAAAGGCAGATGAGCGAATACTTTTGGCAATATAGTGTATATACACTACCAGTCAAAACTTTTGAAACACTTGACTGAAATGTTTCTCATGATCTTAAAATCTTTTGATCTGAAGGCGTATGCTTAAATGTTTGAAATTAGTTTTGTAGACAAAAATATAATTGTGCCACCATATTAATTGATAAAAAAAAAAAAAAATTAAATTGATGACTTGGACCAAATAATAAAGAAAAGCAGCCAATAAGTGCCCAGCATAGATGGGAACTCCTTCAATACTGTTTAAAAAGCATCCCTGGTTGAGAAAATTTCAAGAGTACATTCTAAATTCTAGGTAAAGGGTGACTACTTTGAAGATGCTAAAATATAGCACAGTTTTGATTTATTTTGGATTTTGTTTAGTCACAACATAATTCCCATAGTTCCATTTATGTTATTCCATAGTTTTGATGACTTTACTATTATTCTAAATATATTTATAAAGAATGAGTAAGTGTTTCAAAACTTTCAACTGGTAGTGTATATACATAGAGATCTGTAAAGTTATTTGGATTTTTACAAAAATATCTTTAAAATACAGTGTCCTGAAAAAGGATGTTTATTATATATATATATATATATATATATATACACTGGTGGCCAAAAGTTTGGAAAAATGTACAGATTTTGCTGTTTCGGAAGGACATTGGTACTTTAATTCACCAAAGTGGCATTCAACTGATCACAAAGTATAGTTAGGATATTAGTGATGTAAAAAACAGCACCATCACTATTTGAAAGAAATCATTTTTGATCAAATCTAGACAGGCCCCATTTCCAGCAGCCATCACTCCAACACCTTATCCTTGAGTAATCATGCTAAATTCCTAATTTGGTACTAGAAAATCACTTGCCATTATATCAAACACTGCTGAAAGCTATTTGGTTCGTTAAATGAAGCTTAACATTGTCTTTGTGTTTGTTTTTGAGTTGCCACAGTATGCAATAGACTGGCATGTCTTAAGGTCAATATTAGCTCAAAAATGGCAAAAAAAGAAACAACTTTCTCTAGAAACTCATCAGTCAATCATTGTTTTGAGGATTCATACAAAGGTGTACGCTACAGTCTTCAAAGACAAAGGACAACTGGCTGAAACAAGGACAGAAAGAGATGTGGAAGGCCAGATGTATAACTAAACAAGAGGATAAGTACATCAGAATCTTTAGTTTGAGAAATAGACTCCTCCCATGTCCTCAGCTGACAGCTTCATTGAATTCTGCCCACTCAACACCAGTTTAATGAACAACAGTAAAGAGAAGACTCAGGGGTGCAGGCCTTATGGGAAGAATTGCAAAGAAAAACCCACTTTTGAAACAGAAAAACAAAAAGAAAAGGTTAGAGTGGGCAAAGAAACACAGACATTGGACAACAGATAATTGGAAAAGAGTGTTATGGATCTTAACCCCATTGAGCTTTTGTGGGATCAGCTAGACTGTAAGGTGTGTGAGAAGTGCCCGACAAGACAGCCACATCTGTGGCAAGTGCTACAGGAAGTGTGGGGTGAAATGTCACCTGAGTATCTGGACAACTGACAGCTAGAATGCTAAGGATCTGCAAAGCTGTCATTGCTGCACGTGGAGGATTTTTTCATGTGAACTCTTTGAAGATGTTTTATAATGACTTAAGTATCAAAAGTGTATAGGGTCATTAGAGACCCTATGGCCACGTTCACACAGTAGCAGAACACGGTTGTCGGACCTGTTTTGAGTGCTTAATACAGTTACGTTCACACACAAGACGGTTATTTACAGGTATGACAACCGCATTCTAACACAGAACTGTCACACATAAATTTTCAGGTCTCACAACCGCATTCTCTGCAAACCTGTGCTGTGTGAACAGAACCGTACTGGACAACTAGTTGTTAGTTACGTCATGTAGAATGAGAAACACGTTGCACTGTACACACGTGTGTCTCGTGTGTTTCATGTTGGGTTTTGTTAACTCACAGGGACGGAGAAATGAAGTGCATGTCATCCGAAGATTCAGCCGTTGCCTTCCACCGGCTGCTCATGAGTGTGAGCGCTCTGCATGCAGTTAAAAGCATTCAAAGCTGCTGTCGGTTAATTATGATCTGATGGATGAACTCGCACCTCAATTGGACTAATTTATTTAATAACGTGGCGGCAATTGTGATAAGACATGCCGGTGTTATGGATGTTGCCATCTTTTAGTCACCGTCACTGTGGTTACAGCTGTTTGAATATGGTTGTGACTTTGGTTGTTCGTTCATACAGAGAGCATTTGAGCAGCTACTGTATGATGTTGTATGAACAGGACATTTCAAGACTCACACCTGTAAGTAAATACAGTTGTCAATCCCAAACACTGACTGTGTGAATGTAGCCTATAGGTATGTTATAGTGTATGTAATTACATAGTGGTATGTAATTAATTTTAATTAATTTTTTTGCGCTTCCATAAATCATATTTTTATGATTATTTCATATCTATATAAGTTTATTATTAAATGATATCTATTTCTTTGTTTATTACAAGACAAATAAGTACTATAGACATACAAATGACAACTATATCATGTCGATTTTCTGTGTGACAATGGTGAACTATTATCAGTATTCCATATGTGTGTACACATAAATTTTATACATGCTATTTCTGACTCAAGGTGGCGCTGATGTTTCAGTGATTGACCTGATTTATTTGATGAAGAATCCATGTGGAAGTAAACTATAGCAAGTGTAACACATGAACAGTATAATTTGGCATTTGTCATTTCAGTGTACTACACTGAAATTATGTAAGTTGTGTGTCTATTTAGAATCAAAAAGTACCTGAGAAAATACATATATGTAGCTTATGTGTTATGTGTACCTCAATATGTGTTTGACAGACAGTTGCATCTGATGCAATTTCAGTGTGGAAGTAATGAATCCTGTTCTGTATTTGTTGCATCATCTCTTTGATACATGAAAAACAAAACATCAAAATATATCAGATTATATTCTGCTCTATTATTTTCTAATTTTCTTGAAAATGCTTTAAAAATTTGACACTGTCTGGGCATTTTGTAGTTCCTTTTGTGATAGATAACATACACAGGTTCACCAGAGACTCGTTGTATGTTATTATGTTTGGTTAAACACCCATGCATTTTAGGGTTGAATTTAATAATTAGTATTTTTATAATGAATTTTCATAGTTTAAAATCGAAAGTCTGGGACAAGGCTAAAACAGTCAAATCTATACTTAAAAGACATTTCAGAAGTACCAAAAATAAACAATGAAGGCCTTGTGAAAAGTCAGTTTTGATGAGACCTTCAAATAACAAAATGAAAAAAGTAAAAAATGTATTCAAATCTGCTTTAATGAAGGTGCTGAAGTTGAAGAAACATCAAATCAGAGAACTTTTCAAAAAGTGTTGTCTGGTCAGGTCACTCAAAAATAATGAATTTTACTCTGCTGGTTCTGTCTGTCACAGTCTGTCTCCCTCGTGTTCCCTAGGACTCTTATTTTGAAGTGTTTCCTCCGGACTACGTTTCCCAGTATGCTCTGCCTTCATCACTGCCATCTGTTCAAAATGCAATGCCAGACATTAAAATAAAATTAAATCAAATCTAATCTAAAATAAAATTCTGTAAAATGTATCTCACCCATCAAATCTCTCACCAGTCAAATCCATCTTTTATGCAATTTCAATTCTCTGCAGTTTTTCCATTCCTAAGATATTGAACACACACAGGGTCCAATCACACAGGACACGTTCTTGCTTTTGACTGCAGCACATCCGTTGCGATGCATATTGCTGTTCAGCAAATCATGCCCTAAGATTTAAAAAATATTGTGTAAAGGTAAAATAAATTTTAGAAATGCATATCAAGACGTCTGCGTTCTGTTCCATACTGTTGTGCTTTGTCTATCTGGTTTAGAAAGAAAGAAAGAAAGAAAGACTTGCTGTAGCAGACTCATCTCATCTATGTTGATTTAGGGAGCACTGGGTGACCTTGACCCTCTTAAAAACACCAGCATCCATCTTGAGCATTTTGGGTATTGTGGTTCACTACCGAAATGTGTGTATGCACGTGCATGCGTGCGTGGGGGTGTGGGTGTCTTTCAGGTGCAGAAAGTGAGAAAATAATCTGCTACAAATCTTTTTTATCAGCAAGAGAAATGGAGAAAACAGATAACTGTGAGATACACACACATGAATTTTCACTGTTTCTCTCAGTTTTGCACTAAAAAAAAACTTTCACTATCATCAGATTTACTCAAACCTTCCATGTCCATATTACTCAAAAAATTAATGTAACCAAGGGAACTTAAATTAACAGAGTTGATTCAAATAAAAAAAAAATCTTGTCAGCTTTAATTAATCAATGTGCATTTGTGCTTAATCAATGTTGTCTGCTTAACTGAAACTGAAGGGGGGGTGGGGGGGCATTGGTGCACAAAGTGCGAGCGGGGGTGGGGGCTGTTCCACAACTGCTACCGAGTCCTTGAATAACATATAATGTGCGAGTAAAGGCAGCTGGAGGAGTTTCTGGTGCCCCAATAGGGTGAGATGGTGCCCCCCTAGGGAGTTAGTGCCTTATGCAGACTGCGTATTATGCATATAGAATCAGAATCAGAATCAGAATGAGCTTTATTGCCAAGTATGCTTACACATACAAGGAATTTGTCTTGGTGACAGGAGCTTCCAGTACACAATACAAAAACAGCAACAAGACTTTTAAAAAATAATTAAAATTGAATAAAAAAATAGATAAATATTTAACAGAAAAAAGTATATATAGAATACACAATAGACAATATATATATATATATATATACATTTCCCTATCTGTCACTCACTCGAAGTTGTGTCGATGTAGTGACACTAGGGGTCACTCTTGGGAGCCCGAGACACCTCTGGTCTTTGATAAAAGGCCAATGAAAATTGGCGAGTGGTATTTGCATGCCACTCCCCTGGAAATACGGGTATAAAAGGAGTTGGTATGCAACCACTCATTCAGATTTTCTCTTCGGAGCTGAACGGTCATGCTCACTGAGCTGAATTCTCACGACTGTTCATTCACCTCTGCTGGATCTAATGGCGCATTTCAGTGGCTTCTCCCTCCTCTGCACTGGTGCACTGCAGAGAACGCCCCTGAGCATTCCGGCAGAAAAAAGAGAGTATATTTTTCTGAAAGAGTATATTTCTCTAAAAGAGCGGCACACACGGAACTTCTTTTTAAAGGCGCGTCTTTTTATAGATGCCTTTCCAATTGTGTGTTATCAACTTCAGACGGTCACAATCGCTGTCTTTCGTGTCTGGGTGCGACCCACATGGAGGCAGCGTACGTGGATGGTTCATGTTCTCACTGCGAGAACATGACCATGGCAACGTTGCGGTCGCGGCTTGCTTTCATGAGGAAGCAAGCCACCCCAGTGGCTCCCCGCCTCGGTCCTTCTACCTACGGGTTTGAGGCCAGCGCAGCTAGCACTGCGGGTCGATTTGGGGACCCCAATGGGACCGACTTCGCCGGGTATCCCGCCGTGGACCTCCCATTCCCAGCATGCTCATCTGCCCCGATCGGGCTTCCGGATGAGTCCGCCGGCTCGTCTCACGGTGAGTTCGACCTCTTGTTCGGAGCCCGCGAAGCTGATGAGCTCTCAAGCGCAGCATCGGAGAGCGGGCTTGTCTAGTCGGACGCAGAAGCCTCAGCTGGGCTCTCCCCTTCGGGGACGATTGCCCAGTCACAGGCTGATGCAGAGATGACGGACATGCTTTCCCGGGAGGCTGCGAGCGTCGGGCTAGAGTGGAACCCTCCACTCTCCCCTGAACCCTCGCGGCTCAATGATTGGTTCCTTGGCTCGCGGCGCTGCTCAAAGCAGCCGCGCCCCGCTCCAGTGCCTTTCTTCCTGGAACTGCATGAAGAGCTGACAAAATCGTGGGAGGCACCTTTTACTGCCCGGTCCTGATTTCTCAGTTCCCCCACCCTCACTACCCTCGATGGTGGGGTGGCCAGGGGCTATACGGCGATTCCCCCAGTGGATAAGGCACTCGCAGTGCACCTATGCCCGCAGAGCGCCGCCACCTGGCGCGGACGCTCAAAGCTCATGTCCAAGCCCTGTAGGTTCACGTTGTCCCTGACGGCCAAAGCCTACAGTGCTGCTGGACAAGCCGCCTCTGCCCAGAACGCCATGGCTCTCCTGCAAGTCCACAAAGCCAAGGCGCTAAAAGAACTGCACGAGAGTAGTTCTGCCCCAGATCTGATGCAGGAACTGCACTCGGCGACCGACCTCGCTCTCCAAGCAATGAAGGTCACAGCGCGGTCTCTCGGGCAGACGATGTCCACATTAGTGGTCCAGGAGCGCCACCTTTGGCTCAACCTGGTCGAGATGGGTGAGGCCGACAAGACACGGTTCCTTGCTGCCCCCATCTCCCAGGCTGGCCTATTCGGCGACACCGTCGAGGACTTTGCCCAGCAGTTCTCGACGGTGAAGCAGCAGACGGAGGCTATCCAGCATATCCTGCCCAGGCGTGGCTCAAGATCCCACACCCCGTCTGCTTGTCACCTATGGTAATCTGCCGCAGCCCGCCCCTTCGGCCCGGCCCCGGCGTGGAGCCCACCACAGGAATCAGACGCCACCCGTCTCACGGTCGGCCGCCATGAACCCACGAAGGTTGTCAAAGCGCCCCTGAGAGGGGCGACCCAGGGTTGACAAACCCACTGCACTGGAGCTAGTAGTAAGACCACTCCATCCCCCGGTGGAGGGCCGGATGGGGAATCTTTTTTTGCCTTTTCATTTGATTTCGCCACATGCCCAAGTGGCTGCGGTACCCAACAGTTCAGCAAAAGAGCGGTTTCCTCCTTCCCTGGGTCACATACCCGGTGTGCACGGCGCACGGTGTATGTCACAACTCGCCCACTGTCTCCTCGTCTGGAATCAGCAGCACTTCAAGTCACTGTGAGCCACTCACATCCCGGGCGACCTCAACACTGCAGCAGACGCACTGTCACGGCAGGTTACACTCAGGGGAGAGTGGAGACTCCACCCTCAGATGGTCCAGCTGATTTGGAGTCGATTCGGACAGGCACAGGTAGACCTGTTCGCCTCCCAAGAATCCTCCCACTGCCCGCTCTGGTACGCCCTGAACGAGGCACCTCTCAGCATAGACACGCTGGCACACAGCTGGCCTCCTGGCCTACACAAATATGCGTTTCCCCCAGTAAGCCTACTTGCACAGACTCTGTGCAAGGTCATCCTGGTAGAACCCTACTGGCCCACCCAGACGTGGTTCTTGGACCTCACGCTCCTCGCAACAGACCATCCCTGGCAAATTCCCCTAAGGACCTTCTTTCTCAGGGACAGGGCACCATCTGGCACCCACAACCAGACCTCTGGAATCTCCATGTCTGGTCCCTGCACGGGATGCGGAAGACCTAAGCGGTCTACCACCCGCGGTGGTAGACACGATCACTCAGGCTAGGGCCCCCTCTACGAGGCGCCTGTATGCCTTTAAGTGGCGTCTGTTCGCTAAGTGGTGTTCTTCCCGACAGGAAGACCTCCAGAGATGCGCAGTCGGATCGGTGCTTTTCTTCCTGCTGGACAGTTTGGAAGGGCGGTTGTCCCCTTCCACCTTGAAGGTGTACGTTGCTGCTATAGCAGCACACCACGGCACAGTGGACAGTAAGTCCTTAGGAAAACATGACCTGATCATCAGGTTCATGAGAGGCGCCAGGAGGTTGAACCCCTCCAGACCGCGCCTCGTTCCCTCATGGGACCTCTCTGTAGTTCTTAAGGGTCTACAGAGAGCCCTCTTTGAGCCTTTGCAGTCAGCTGAGCTTAAGGCACTCTCCTTGAAGACTGCCCTCCTGACTGCGCTCACTTCCATCAAGAGGGTAGGAGACCTGCAAGCATTGTCTGTCAGCAAAACATGCCTGGTGTTCGGTCCGGGCTACTCTCACGTGATCTTAAGACCCCGACCGGGCTATGTGCCCAAGGTTCCCACGACCCCTTTTAGGGACCAGGTGGTGAACCCGCGAGCGCTACCCCAGGAGGAGGCAGACCCAGCCCTGTCGTTGCTGTGTCCGGTGCGCGCTTTATGCATCTATTTGGATCACACACAGAGCTTTAGGATCTCTGAGCAGCTCTTTGTCTGCTTTGGTGCACAGCGGAAAGGAAGCGCTGTATCCAAGCAGAGGATCGCCCACTGGCTCATTGATGCCATAGCTATGGCATATCATGCCCAGGACGTGCCGCCCCCGGTAGGGCTTCTACCAGGGGTGTAGCAGCCTCCTGGGCCCTGGCCTGGGGCGCCTCTCTAACAGACATTTGCAGAGCAGCGGGCTGGGCAACACCCAACACCTTTGCAAGGTTCTACAACCTCCGGGTGGAACCAGTTTCATCCTAGGTAGTGGCACGCAATACAAGCGGATAAGCCCGGGATAGCTGGCCAGGTGTATCGCTTGCACATAGCGCCTTTCACCTCCTCTGAGCTGAAGACGTGCGCAATTATTTCCCAGTAGTGTTCACAAACTATGTTCCCTGCTTGACTTCCTCTGAGCCCTGTGGCAGTTGAGTTTTCGGAGAGACTCGCTGCCAGCCCAGTACACATGCTAATTAAGAGCCCTGGTCTGGGGTATGTGCTCCGCTTGTGGTGGTTCCCTGTAAGGTAATCCCATGCGATGTATATCTTCTGCTAATTCGTTTCCCTGTTGGCAAACTGCATCTTTCTTGGGCAGAACCCCCTCTGCCACAGTCTCCATGTTTGTAGCAACTCCTCCCCCGTTGGGTAAGATCTACCATGAGACTCTCCACATGGTCGGCAAGACCATGTGACGTATTTTCCACTTAAATATCCCCCCCTCTCTTTGGGTGAGGTGTGGTCTCTGCGGTGTCCTCCCCTTGGGAGGGACACCCCCTGACTAGACCTGGCGGCCCAGTCGGATAATCCCCCTTGTATTTTAGGGAGTGGAAAAAAAGAAGGGGAAAAGAGGCCACGACTGGGTTAGCCTGGGTAAGTTGTTTCATGCCACTCCACACTGATTCAGGGTCGTTAGCTGAAAACTTTTTTCAGCTTCTCAGAGTATCTTCTTTTAGCCACTCTGATTCCCTTATTCAGTGTGTTCCTGGCCTGATTGTACAAGACTTTATCCTCTATATAGGGAGCAATGGTACTGGGTTTATCCATTGAGTAACTGCTGTGCTAATCATAGCATAGTGACCAAGTTTCACTCAATAGTGCTTCCCACCAGAATGTTTTAGCATGCTAACATTTCCTTTCACTAGCTAGCATATCACTAAAAGAGTTTCATTTGAGTTATTTTGACATTATATTTTATTGGATTAAACTGATTTGGTTAGGTTCCCTCTACTTGAAGTATTTAATTTGAAATCACATGATTATTTTAATTTAAGACAACTCATTTCAAACATGTGGAACCACTGTCCATGATTGAATCAAGTTAATTCAAAAAGTTATTATTTTGAGTGTGATGTCTGGGCCCAAAGAGTATTTTATAGGCTTTTTAATAAAATGTTACATTTTAGCATTTAGGGGGTCTAAATAAAAGAATTCAATAAAACTTTAATCAAATGAAAATAAAAATTTTTTTCCAACTTAACATTGCATTAGTTTTAGCACACAAAGCATTTTTATACAGATCCTCACAGCACAATCCACAATACAACATTGTAGTTACTTTTATCAAATAAAGTGCTGCATAACAGAGCATCGCAGATGTGAGATCTGCTAAAATATAATTCAGTTATTATTTTTTTATATATCCTTTTATATATATATACACATGCACACTTGTGGCCAAAAGTTTGGAATAATGTACAGATTTTGCTCTTATGGAAAGAAATTGGTACTTTTATTCACCAAAGTGGCATTCAACTGATCACAATGTATAGTTAGGACATTAATAATGTGAAAAGTTCATTTTACAATTTGAAAAAAATTTTCAAAACTTCTTAAACTACTTCAAAGAGTTATCATCAAAAATCCTCCACGTGCAGCAATGACAGCTTTGCAGATCCTTGGCATTCTAGCTGTCGGTTTGTCCAGATACTCAGGTGACATTTCACCCCACACTTCTTTTTCAATTATCTGTTGTCCAACGTCTGTATTTCTTTGCCCACTCTAACCTTTTCTTTTTGATTTTCTGCTCCAAATGTGGCTTTTTCTTTGCAATTCTTCCCATAAGGCCTGTACCCCTGAGTATTCTCTTTACTGTTGTACATGAAACTGGTGTTGAGCGGATAGAATTCAATGAAAATGTCAGCTGAGGACATGGGAGGTGTCTATTTCTCAAACTAGACACTCTGATGTACTTATCGTCTTGTTTAGTTGTACATCTGACCTTCCACATCTCATTCTGTCCTTGTTAGAGCCAGTTATCCTTTGTCTTTGAAGACTGTAGTGTACACCTTTGTATGAAATCTTCAGTTTTTTGGCAATTTCAAGCATTGTAAAGATTTAATTCCTCAAAACAATGATTGACTGACTAGTTTCTAGAGAAAGTTGTTTCATTTTTGCTATTTTTGACCTAATATTGACCTCAAGACATGCCAGTCTATTGCATACTGTGGCAACTCAAAAACAAACACAAAGACAACATTAAGCTTCATTTAACGAACCAAATAGCTTTCAACTGTGTGTGATATAAATGATTTTCTAGTACCAAATTAGCAATTTAGCATGATTACTCAAGGATAAGGTGTTGGAGTGATGGCTGCTGGAAATGGGGCCTGCCTAGATTTGATCAAAAATTACTTCTTTCAAATAGTCATGGTGCTGTTTTTTACATCACTAATGTCCTGACTCTACTTTGTGATCAGTTTAATGCCACTTTGGTGAATTAAAGTACCAATTTCCTTCCGAAACAGCAAAATCTGTACATTATTCCAAACTTTTGGCCACCAGTGTATATATATATATATATATATATATATATATATATATATATATATATATATATATATATATATAATATAAACATCCTTTTTCAGGACACTGTATTTTAAAGATAATTTTGTAAAAATCCAAATAACTTTACAGATCTCTATTGTAAAGGGTTTAAACAATGTTTTCCATGCTTGTTCAATGAACCATAAACAATTAATGAACATGCACCTGTGGAACGGTCATTTAGACACTAACAGCTTACAGAAGCTATGCAATTAAGGTCACAGTTATAAAAACTTAGGACACTAAAGAGACCTTTCTACTGACTCTGAAAAACACCAAAATAAAGATGCCCAGGGTCCCTGCTCATCTCCGTGAACATGCCTTAGGCATGCTGCATGGAGGCATGAGGACTGCAGATGTGGCCAGGGCAATAAATTGCAATGTCCGTACTGTGAGACGCCTAAGACAGTGCTACAGGGAGACAGGAAGGATAGCTGATCATCCTCGCAGTGGCAGACCATGTGTAACAACACCTGCACATCCGAATATCACACCTGCGGGACAGGTATAGGATGGCAACAACAATTGCCCGAGTTACACCAGGAACGCACAATCCCTCCATCAGTGCTCAGACTGTCCACAATAGGCTGAGAGAGGCTGGACTGAGGGCTTGTAGGCCTGTTGTAAGGCAGGTCCTTACCAGACATCACCGACAACAATGTTGCCTATGGGCACAAACCCACCTTCACTGGACCAGACAGGACTGGCAAAAAGTGCTCTTCACTGATGAGTCATGGTTTTGTCTCACCAAGGGTGATGGTCAGACTTGTGTTTATCGTCAAAGGAATGAGTGTTACACCAAGGCCTGTACTCTGGAGCGGGATTGATTTGGAGGTGGAGGGTCCGTCATGGTCTGGGGCGGTGGGTCACAGCATCATCGGATTGAGCTTGTTGTCATTACAGGCAATCTCAATGCTGTGCGTTACAGGGAAGACATCCTCCTTCCTCATGTGGTACCCTTCCTGCAGGCTAATCCTGATATGACCCTCCAGCATGACAATGCCATCAGCCATACTGCACATTCTGTGTGTGATTTCCTGCAAGACAGGAATGTCAGTGTTCTGCCATGGCCAGCGAAGAGCCCAGATCTCAATCCCATTGAGCACATCTGGGACCTGTTGGATTGGAGGGTGAGGGCTAGGGCCATTCCCCACAGAAATGTCCAGGAACTTGCAAATGCCTTGGTGGAAGAGTGGGGTAACATCTCACAGCAAGAACTGGCAAATCTGGTGCAGTCCATGAGGAGGAGATGCACTGCAGTACTTAATGCAGCTGGTGGCTACACCAGATACTGACTGTTACTTTTGATTTTGACCCCCCCTTTGTTCAGGGACACATTATTCCATTTCTGTTATTCACATGTCTGTGAAACTTGTACAGTTTATGTCTTAGTTGTTGAATCTTTTCATGTTCATACAAATATTTAAACATGTTAAGTTTGCTGAAAATAAAAGCAGTTGAAAATGAGAGGACATTTCTTTTTTTACTGAGTTTTATATATATATATATATATATATATATATATATATAATTTATATATACTTTTTTATTATTATTTAAATTGAGCTTTTATTTTGGTGGGTGAAGCCCATTCAGGTTATATGTTTTTGACGGCAGTCTTACACCTCCGGAAAAGCATGACCCAGTGTGATTATTTAACCACAAAAGGCAGCGATTTAATTCAATAAATATAAATTCTGAATATGCTGTGCGCTGTAGAGTGAATGAGTGCTCTGCTGTCTGTCATTTACTACATACAATAGTGCAAGTGATGATCATGATGAGGTGTTTTCAGTGTATGAGCAGCCGTCATTACACATTCACTTTGAAGCACATGCAGACTTTATATTTATTTAATTTAATCACAGTTCTGCAGATTAATAATCTCACTAGGACATAACATGATTTTAATTTGTGAGCTGAATGTTTACACATTGACATTCGTGCATCAGATGGTATCAGTTTTTGGTATTGGAGCATATTTAAATTGTACTTGTCTCTCTGGTAATCTGTAGACAGCTAAAAAGATTCAGAGGTGTACTCTACGCTTTGTTTAGCCTATCGGAAACGCTCTCTGCCTGTCAATCATTTTTCGTGTTTGGATTATGTCTTTGGAGGGTGGGATTTTGGACAGAGGGCGTGTGGTTGAAGTTAGCAAAATGGCTGAAATAGCTTATAACATTTACTTTTTAAATAAACCTTTAAAAAAAAAGGAAAAAAAAAAATATATATATATATATATATATATATATATATATATATATATATATTCTGATTCATTAGAGTCATCACTCAGTTGTGTTCCCAGATGTCCTTGCACTGTATGTTTAGGCTAAATAAATACTGAGTCATATGCTATTCATCACTGTTGTCCATGTAAAATGTTTATACATTTTACCATTTTTAATTCCACAGAACTCTGCAGATTTTCCCCCAAAATCAGCAGAGAATTTTCATTTTAAACTGTTATCAGGATTAAAACATGGCACTAAACAAGCTATTAAACTCAAAACACATATTTTAAATTTGATTTTCCACTACAATTTTGAAGATAAAGAAATAAAAAATAATTGATTCACTCTCATGTTGTTCCAAATCGTAAGACTTTCTTCTGTTGAACACAAAAGCTTAAAGCTTAAAAAAAGCCCCTGAAGCATCATCCGTGTGACTCCTGCATCAAATTCTGAGTAAATTAGCTAGAATTTAAATTTTTGGATGAACTATTCCTTTAATATTCACTGTATGCTGATTGTTTGCAGTATGATGCTGCATGTTGGTTTTAACTGTCCAGCAAGGGCTTCTGGGAAACCGACATATGCAAGTGGGACACACAGAGGAGAGCAGTGTTACACACACATACATTCATTAGGAGGGAAGTGTCACAGCCAAGTCAGTGCCGCCCCCATTGGCTGGTCACTGAGCTCTCCAATCATGACAGATGCTGACCCCCCCCCCCCACACACACACACAGTGCAGGTCCCCTCTTGGGTTCAGCAGGTCTCGGTTCTCCTCCTGTGGAACACACCAGGTTAAGTTGGCTCAGAGTGGGTCAACCATTAGCTGGTGAAGGCTGATACCCACCCGTCTGTTTCCTCTTGACCCATTTGTCCAGAGGGAGTCGACTCACTTCTGTGGGCTCAAACCTTCAGTGCGACATCTCAACCAGTGCACTACAAATCCTAAAATTCCTTAGGAGGAATACAAATAGACCCAGAGCTAGAAAATGAATGTGGATTGTCTGACTCATAATTAATTTGGTAATAATGCATTACAATTCATTTTGATACTTTGATCATGGTAGAATTCAGTGAGAAATTTTCTTATTAAGATCTCTGACTTTTGATTGCAGATTTTGGTAACTATCTTGTCAAATCTGATCACAGTTTGATATGTTGTTGAGGTCTCTTCTAAAACTCCAGAGGAGACACAAGTAGAGGAGACACAAGTTAGATTACTGGGGTCCTTTTCTCAGGAGAAACATCATTTTTGCAGATTAGTTGGTGCAGATGTGTACTACTGAAACAAGCAGTTATTGGCAGAAATGACCGCTGCTAGTTTTTTTTTGCCCAGTGGACGGCGCTGAAGGGTTCTGGAGCACGACTGCAGCCCCTGGAGGTGAAATCACAGACACCTCCTGAAGATTTGCTTCATCATTGACAATATTCATCCATATTTTTATCCTCACTTTAACACATATTTATTATTTTGATTAGATAATCATCAAGTGTTATAAACTGAAGCAAGGGCATGGAAATAAAAATGCGAGAATACTTCATATCTTGTGAATAATAATAAATAACCTCATCTGGTGAAATATGCATACCTCTGCAGGCTATAAAAAGCATAATTTGGTGAGTACTTACATGCAGAGCATTGTAATCAATGCAGCCAAATCTCCATCATGTCACTGTTTATAGACTAATGCACAATTATTAATACGGCATGTAATTTAAAAAATCATTCATGAAGCACATGTATTATTTAGGGGTGGTCGATATTACCAAAATCATATATCACGATATGAATAATTTTATAGCACGATAACGATATATATCACGATATAGTCAATGTTTTATGGAAAATCAATTAAAATTGGTTTATGTATTAAATAACCATATTGTAATGCCTATTTTTGGAACTCCAGTCAGTGAATTAAATACTTTATTAATTAAAACTACTTCCTCTTTATTTGGAACAAGACAAAAATGTCTAAGTAAATAAATAAATAAAAATCAACTTGTTTTCAAAAATCAACATTACCAAAATGCTAAATATAACAGTATGCCACATTTTATGTTGTTGATAAGTATTATTATTAGCCTATTATAATAAACTTTGCTCAAGAAACTTAAAATCTTCTCAAAGCAATGCGACAAAGAAAATAAAACATAAGTAAAAAAAAAAAAAATACAACGAAAATAAACACTTCTTGTAGAAAATAATTATCAAATAAATATCACTTCAAAATAAATAAATAAATGAGCGAATTAATGCGGAGTTCATCTTTTGGCTTTCATAATATTATTTTGCGTGCTTCATTTTGAGGTTTTAAAACAGGTTGGGCGTCGTTCATGAAAATTTCGTAAATATACGAAAGAATTGGGAGTAATTTCCGCGTAAAATGGAGCTTCCCAAAAACTTTCCGCCGAATTCCCAAACGCAAGAGGTCAATAAAAATGGTTTGACATGAAGCTTTAGTGTATAAAAAGTTCACTTCATACCTACATGAGGATGTTCACCACCTTCTCTGGTTCAGTTGAGCGTATCACCAACATCATTGGAGAAACTTCTCGAGGAAATCCAAGACTGTTCAGTTGTAACATGTACAATCTTAAAATACATTTATAGAATTCCTGAAGAAGGTCTTTGACCGAAACGCTGTAAGATATTGCAGATTTAAAAAGTATAGGACAATGTGCAGACTTTTTCTCCCCCCCCGTTGTAGGCTATTGTATACGCACGTGCCCGCGATGTGTTCATTCATGGTTTTACCACTGACCATATGTCAGCTGAACGCGATTTGCAGATGACTATACTAAATTATGAAATCTAAATAATCACATCAAATAAATAATAATAATAATAATAATAATAATAATAATAATAAAGTTAGCTTTTTTTTTTTTTTTTTTCTCAAATACAAAATACAAAATCAAATACAAACCCATGTCAAGAACTTATGTTGGAAATAAGCAGAGCTGGGTAAAAAACTATACTTTAACATAAATGCTATATATATATATATATATATATATATATATATATATATATATATATATATATATATATATATTATTATTATTATTATTATTATTATTATTATTATTTGTGTTATTTTTTAAGGTTAATTTCACTCATTTAATTATTAGTTATTTTTTTAATTAATAATTTTCTTTTCTATCAAAATGTAGTCAAGGCAGTTTGGCTGAAAGAACACATTCGGATGCCTTATGCACAATTTACACGTGGTCGGGAGCGGGTGTAAATTTTGTTCGTACTGACAAACGTTTTGAAAATACGAAAACTTTCATGAATCCGATAATTTACATCAGACCGGTTTTACAAATGATTTACACAAAAATGTACACAAAAAGGCCCGTTGCTTGTATTACGAGTGATTATCGTTGTGCGAACCACAGATGTCCCACCTGTTTTAATATCAAACTCCTGAAGAGGAGAGAAGCTTTTTTGACCTGTTTGGGAGTCATCCCGTTCTGTGGAGATTTCTTTCTCCATTCGGGGTTTAGCGTGCAATCCCGCTCTGAGCTCAGTAGCGCCTGTGATCCCGCTCTGAGCTCTCCTGTCTCTGGAGCACAAATATCGGAAGATCTCCTGGACTCACGCACAAGTCAGAGCTCCAGAGACAGCGCACCACAGTCACGTGAAACATTCAGGTGTCAGATGAGAATTTGTGTGTGTGTGTGTGTGTGTGTGTGTGTGTGTGTGTGTGTGTGTGTGTGTGTGTGTGTGTGTGTGTGTGTGTGTGCTTTTAAAGCGCCAAACGCGCAATGCAGGTCATTAAATTTGCTTAGGCAGCTACAGAAAAACTGGAAAACCCTGTCCATGTTTCTTCAGTTCTCTCAGTCTCTCATGAAGCCCCTCCCACTGATAGATAAACCCAAGCTGCACACATGGATATTTACATATCATGATACACACGATATAGCTAAATCTATATCGGTTGACACTTTATATCGTCGCCATGATATATCGTCATATCGCCCAGCCCCTAGCATTACTGAATGTTTATTTATGCTGTATAACCTTTATTGCTTGTCCCGTTCATGTCGATTTTGACTGACATGCCCTTAGAAAAAAGAAAAAAATGGTCTGTTTTAATAATACCAGATTAATGCAATACCAGACATATATGACAATTGATTGCTAATGATCTGCTGTTGAATTACTGCTCGTTATTTGTTATATGACAGTGTTTATGTGGTGTGACGTCTAACAGTGTTGGTGAAGCTACTTTGTAACTGTCTACTCTCAAGCTACAAGCTATACCAAAACTGCAGCTAACTATGCTGAAAATGAAAGAAGTAAATATTTTACATACATAACTGTCTATATAACTATAGAAGAACTTAATTAATGCAGAATTCAGTAATATCACCTGATAATTATCGATTTAATTAGGGTGACATTCCCTTACAGAAATGAACCATGAGAACGTTTTTAAGGCAACATGCTATTGTTGTAATTTATTGTTTAATTGAATATTTTACTTTTTAAATTGGCTTAGTGTTCAATAGCACATTACCCATTATTGCTGTGGTATCAAAATTGGTATCAGGAATCATGAAATTCTACTTGTATTGGTACCAACTGCCAAAGTTTTGTTACCATGAATTGTAAATTTCCCTTTTTCGCTCACAACAGCTCCTCAGGCACAAAGTCTGATGTAAACTAGCCGTCTTTTGGAGCACACACAAACACACACACACACACACACACACACACACACACACACACACACACACACACACAGCTATAACCTGATCCTGGAACATGGTCCCCGCTGAATCTGAATCCCTCGCTTGAGCACATATTCTGACCGCTGTCGTCCCCTAGGCAGCCCCTGCCAGATTTCTGGTCTCAAGGAAATTGCAGGACATTTCCTAACAAATTGAGTTAAGTAGACGTTAAGTGGAGTTTTAAGAAAACAAATGAGTCTCTTTATCACAGGTGGACACTGATGACTTAATGGGGCCTGTACAGATCGTATCACCGCTAATGGCTCGACAGGAAGAATTACAGCTTTTGCATAAAGGACTGGCAAAAAGCAGGTGGGCGACACACTCTCTCTCTCTCACAGACCTGTCACCCGTTTGTCTTTGTGTGCGAGGCAGATGTTTGTATGTATACAGTGAGCTGGCAGCGGCACCTCAACAGATGCCTGTCTGCGTGCCAAGCCGGCGAGGGCATAGACGGTGTGTGCATGCCCGGTCACCATTAGCCTTCGTGCAATAGGTGTGTGCCAGGGCTTATTGCTCTTATTTAGGTATGTATCCATTCCTCTCGTTCATTAATAAGTACATTTTTACAATCTGTCTCATTGTGAGTGCATTAAAGGGGTGCAGGGGCGGACTGGGAAGAAAATTCGGCCCAGGATTTTACATAGAAACTGTCCTTTTCTGCATATCACTGCGCCGTTTTGTGGCGCATTCTGCATAACGCGGCGGCCCATTCGGCCTCATTTCGTGGCCGACCCACCGGGAAAAGTCCCGGTTCTTCCAATAGCCAGTCTGCCACTGAAGGGGTGGAACACAGCAGACGATTAATTAGGAAAACCGAGCGGAGAGGAGTGAGTTTAAAAAGAGAACGCGAGCAGATGCATTCGCCGTGACCCTAGAGTAATATGTGTCCGACATCATGTTGCATTATTGCGCTGAATGGATTGACATTCTGTCTTATTCTGTCATCTGATAAACACATGAATGCGAGCACGCACAGTCAGAACATGCGGGTTTCCGTACAGCACAATATCAGTTGCTCCCGTCGCAAGCAAGGTGCAGCGTGTTTTGTTAACGTTACTCGTTGAAGATCAAACTCAGCACTAATTAAAATGAAGCACACAGGAAACATAGCCTCTGTTTAATATGTACAGAATGACACGCGAGACACAAAGAGCAACATGCTTTTGTTTATACAAACCCCAGTAGAGACTGATGCCTGCAGGGCTGCTGTGCTTAACCTCCAAATGCAAAAGTTCTGAGCATACAGTACTGGCATTATCTTCATCATCATTTAACAAACCAATGCTCTAACAAACCAGTACCTATTTTATTATTGGTGCCCATCTTTGAGTTGTAACCCAACAGTTAAGAACTGCTAGGCTAGTGTATGATTCCAGTTTAAGAGTGCAGTTAAAATTAACTTATAAAATAAATCTGTTTATGGTTGCCAGTGCCACAGTCATGGAAAACCTGGAAATATCAGGAAATGTTTTACATTTCCAGGCCTGGAAAAGTCATGGAGATTATTGACATCTTCTGAAAATGTATATTGTAAAATATGCATTTTTTTGTAATTATGTTTTGTAAAAATTTAGGGATGCAACGATATGAAAATCTTTGGCCGATACCAATATTTTGCCACTTAATCACTTATATTGTCATCAGATCACTGTTTTGCTAGGAATGTTGCTTTAAAAAATGAACAAAGAGGTACAAAATCTTGATGGTCTCAGACTAGAGGTCAACCGGTATTGGATTTTGCTGATAACTAAGGTGGTGGAAAAAGGCTGATAACCGATTAATCGGCCAATAATTTTTTATACCGAAACCGATTTGAACGTTTTTGGCCGATACTGATATTTTATGACTTTCCTTATTTGTCATCAGATTACTTTTTTGCCAAGGAATAATGCTTTAAAAATATACAAAAACTGTAAATTTTTTAAAGCATTATTCCTTGGCAAAAAAGTAATCTGATCTTGATGTTCTCAGAATAGAGGTCAACCGATATCTGATTTTCCCAATAACTGGTGGAAAAGGTTGATAACCGATGTACCAGCCGATACATTTTTGGCCGATACTGATATTTTGCCACTTACCTTATTTTGTCATCAGATCACTGTTTTGCTTAGGAATTATAAAGAGATTCAACAGACATAGAGATTCAAAAGTGTTGATCATGGATTGGATCTGGTGAACACACGAAAGGCCAAGAGAAACACAATGAAAAATAAATACAAGATAAAAATGAAAAGAGAAATAAATATGAAAACTAAAAACTATAACATGATGATTGATATGGAATTTTTTTATTTTGCACTTCTAAAATTTTTTGTACTTCTGTTTTTGCAGTTCTAAATAATAGAACTGACATTTTACATATTATGATACAGTAAGAAAATATATGATAAATAAATTTTTGAGCCTACGCACCAAAGCAACGCAAATTTATATACTTTATTATATACTATTTATATACAGTGTTGGTAATGGACGTTTACACTGTTTTCTGTCTACACATATTATGATAGAACATTACAAATTCATATTATGCATACATGTCCACATAAATGTCAATCATAGCATGGAAAAAAAAAAGTTTTAAGCAAACCCTTTTAAATTGTTCATTTAGGTCTATATTTAACTGTATTATAATGAACTTTTGAATAATCTCATTGTTTATTCACCTCACATGAGGGGTGCACCATTTGTAAAACAGCATATTCAACCAGCATTATTTTCACCATATGTTAACAATCTTCATTTTCAAGAAAGACAAGGATATATCTGAGAATACATTCGCTTTTTAATAACAGCACTTCTTCTTCTTTTCTTTTTTTTTTTTATTATCATAAAAGTCACATTTATGATGTCGCTGCATTACAATGCTGTATTGGAAAGATATCATGTCCGTAACGCCGGTTCCCTATCTGTCACTCACTCGATGTTATGTCGATGTAGTGACACTAGGGGTCACTCTTGGGAGCCCGAGATACCTATGGTCTTTGATAAAAGGCCAATGAAAATTGGCGAGTGGTATTTGCATGCCACTCCCCCGGACATACGGGTATAAAAGGAGCTGGCGTGCAACCACTCATTCAGATTTTCTCTTCGGAGCCGAACGGTCGATGTTTACTGAGCTGACTGTTCATTCACCTCTGCTGGATCTGACGGCACATTTCAGCGTCTTCTCCCTCCTCTGCACTGGTGCACTGCAGAGAACGCCCCTGGGCACTTCGGCAGAAAAAAGAGAGTATATTTTCCTAAAAGAGTATATTTCTCTAAAAGAATGGCACACACGGAACGTCTTTTTAAAGACGCATCGTTTTAAAGATGCCTTTCCGTTTGTGTGTTATTCCTGGTTGCGGTCGTTACCTCTCAACTTCAGACGGTCACGATCGCTGTCTTTCGTGTCTGGGCACGACCCACGCGGAGACAGCATTCGTGGATGATTCATGTACTCACTGCGAGAACATGTCCATGGCAATGTTGCGGTCGCGGCTTGCCTTCGTAAGAAAGCAAGCCACCCCAGCGGCTCCCCGCCTCGGTCCTTCTACCTACGGGTATGAGGCCATCGTGGCTAGCACTGGGGGCGATTTGGGGACCCCAATGGGACCGCCTCCGCCGGGTATCCCCCCCGCGGACCTCCCATTCCCCAGCACCCTCGTGTGCCCCGATCGGGCTTCCGGATGAGTCCGCTGGCACGTCTCATGGCGAGTTCATAAATAAATATGAAAACTAAAAACTATAACATGATGATTGATATGGAATTTTTTTTTATTTTGCACTTCTAAAATGTTTCTGTACTTCTGTTTTTGCCGTTCTAAATAATAGAACTGACAAAATAGAACCGTCCACCAGGGCGAATTCGACATCTTGTTTGGAGCCCGCGAAGCTGATGAGCTCTCGAGTGCAGCATTGGAGAGCGGACTTGTCCAGTCGGACGCAGAAGCCTCAGCTGGGCTCCCCCCTTCGGGGATGATTGCCCAGTCACAGGCTGATGTGGAAATGACGGACATGCTTTCTCGAGCAGCCGCGAGCGTCGGGCTACAGTGGAACCCTCCGCTCTCCCCCGAAATCTCGTGGCTCGATGATTGGTTCCTGGGCTCGCGGCACTGCTCAAAGCAGCCACGCCCCGCTCCAGTGCCTTTCTTCCCGGAAGTGCACGAGGAGCTGACAAAATCGTGGGAGGCACCTTTTACTGCCCGGTCCCGATTTCTCAGTTCCCCTTCCCTCACTACCCTCGATGGCGGGTGGCCAGGGGCTATACGGCGATTCCCCCGGTGGATAAGGTGCTCGCGGTGCACCTATGCCCGCAGAGCGCCACCACCTGGCGTGGACGCCCAAAGCTCCCGTCCAAGCCCTGTAGGTTCATGTCGTCCCTGACGGCCAAAGCCTACAGTGCTGCTGGACAAGCCGCCTCTGCCCTGCACGCCATGGCTCTCCTGCATGTCCACCAAGCCAAGGTGCTAAAAGAACTGTACAAGGGTAGTTCCACCCCAGATCTGATGCAGGAACTGTGCTCGGTGATCAACCTCGCTCTCCGGGCGACAAAGGTCACGGCGTGGTCTCTCGGATGGGCGATGTCCATATTAGTGGTCCAGGAGTGCCACCTTTGGCTCAACCTGGTCGAGAAAGGTGAGGCCGACAAGACACGGTTCCTCGCTGCCCCCATCTCCCAGGCTGGCCTATTCGGGACTTTGCCCAGCAGTTCTCAATGGTAAAGCAGCAGACAGTGGCTATCCGACATATCCTGCCCCGGTGCGGCTCAAGGTCCCGCACCCCGCCTGCTCGTCGCCAAGGGCATCCCCCTGCGGTGACTGCAATGGCTCTGCCGCAGCCCGCCCCTTCGGCCCGGCCCCGGCGTGGAGCCCTCCGCAGGAAGCAGGTGCCACCCATCTCATGGCCGGCCAACAAGAACCCACGAAAGTGGTAGACCTGAAGGACACGTACTTTCACATCTCAATTCTACCTCGACACAGACCCTTCCTGCAGTTTGCATTCGAGGGTCGGGCGTATCAGTACAAGGTCCTCCCTTTCGGACTGTCCTTGTCCCCTCACGTCTTCACGAAGGTCGCAGAGGCAGCTCTTGCCCCGTTAAGGGAGGTGGGCATTCGCATTCTCAACTATCTCGATGATTGGCTAATCCTAGCTCACTCTCGGGACATGTTGTGTGCACACAGGGACTTGGTGCTCTTGCACCTCAGCCGATTAGGGCTTCGGGTCAACTGGGAAAAGAGAAAGCTCCTCTCGGTTCAGACCATCTCTTTTCTCGGTTTGGAGTTGGACTCAGTCTCATTGACAGCGCGCCTCATGAACGAGTGCTCACAGTCGGTGCTGGCCTGTTTGAAGGCATTCAAACAGAAAACAGTGGTTTCACTGAAACTCTTTCAGAGCCTCCTGGGGCATATGGCATCCTCAGCGGTGGCCATCCTGCTCGGGTTGATGCATATGAGACCGCTTCAGCACTGGCTTCAGACTTGAGTCCCGAGATGGGCATGGCGCTGTGGGACACATCGCATGGTCATCATGTCGGTCTGTCACCACCTCTTCAGCCCTTGGACTGACCTCACGTTTCTACGGGCAGGCGTTCCCTTAGAGCAGGTCTCCAGGCACATTGTGGTCACGACAGACGCCTCCTAAATGGGCTGGGGCACTGTTTGAAATGGGCACGCAGCCGCCGGCTTATGGATGGGCCCACGGCTGCATTGGCACATCAACTGCCTTGAGTTGCTGGCAATTCTGCTCGCCCTGCGGAGGTTGCTGCCATTGATCCAGGGCAAGCACGTGTTAGTTCGGACAGACAACATGGCAACGGTAGCATATGTCAACTGCCAAGGCAGTATGTGCTCTCATTGTATGTCACAACTCGCCCGACGTCTCCTCCTCTGGAGTCAGCAGCACCTCAAGTCACTGCGAGCCACTCACATCCCGGGCGACCTCAACACTGGAGTGGACATGCTGTCACGGCAGGTTACCCTCTGGGGAGAGTGGAGACTCCACCCTCAGGTGGTCCAGCTGATCTGGAGTCGATTCGGACAGGCACAGGTAGACCTGTTCGCCTCCCAAGAATCCTCCCACTGCCCGCTCTGGTACGCCCTGACCGAGGCACCTCTCGGTATAGACGCGCTGGCACACAGCTGGCCCCCTTGCCTGTGCAAATATACATTTCCCCCAGTGAGCCTACTTGCACAGACTCTGTGCAAGGTCAGGGAGGACGAGGAACAGGTCATCCTGGTAGCACCCTACTGGCCCACCTAGACGTAACCGCGTCTCAGACCTCACGCTCCTTGCGCAGCCCATCCCCCCCAGCGAATTCCCCTGAGGAAGGACCTTCTTTCTCAGGGACGGGGCACCAACTGGCACCCGTGACTAGACCTCTGGAATATCCATGTCTGGCTCATGGACGGGACATGGAAGACCTAAGCAGTCTACCACCAGCAGTGGTAGACACGATCACTCAGGCTAGGGGCCCCTCTACGAGGCGCCTGTATGCCTTTAAGTGGCGTCTGTTCACTAAGTGGTGTTCTTCCCGACGGGAAGACCCCCAGAGATGTGAAGTTGGATCGGTGCTTTCCTTCCTGCAAGAGAGGTTGTAAGGCAGCTGTCCCCTTCCACCTTGAAGGTGTACGTTGCCGCTATAGCAGCACACCATGACACAGTGGACGGTAAGTCCTTAGGGAAGCACGACCTGATCATCAGGTTCCTGAGAGGCACCAGGAGGCTGAACCCCCCCAGACTGCACCTCGTTCCCTCATGGGACCGCTCTGTAGTTCTTAAGGGTCTACAGAGAGTCCCCTTTGAACCTTTGCAGTCAGCTGAGCTTAAGGCACTCTCCTTGAAGACTTCCCTCCTGACTGCACTCACCTCCATCAAGAGGGTAGGAGACCTGCAAGCGTTCTCTGTCAGCAAAACGTGCCTGGAGTTTGGTCCGTGCTACTCTCACGTGATCTTGAGACCCCGACCGGGCTATGAACCCAAGGTTCCCACGACCCCTTTTAGGGACCAGGTGGTGAACCTGCGAGCGCTGCCCCAGGAGTACGCAGACCCAGCCCTGTTGTTGCTGTGTCCGGTGCACACTTTACGCATCTATTTGGATCGCATGCAGAGCTTTAGGATCTCTGAGCAGCTCTTTGTCTGCTTTGGTGCACAACAGAAAGGAAGCAATGTCTCCAAGCAGAGGATCACCCACTGGCTTATTGACGCCATAGCTATGGCACATCACGCCCAGGACGTGCCGCCCCCGGTAGGGCTATGAGCCCATTCTACCAGGGGTGTAGTGGCCTCCTGGGCCCTGGCCAGGGGTGCCTCTCTAACAGACATTTGCAGAGCAGCGGGCTGGGCAACACCCAACACCTTTGCAAGGTTCTACAACCTCCGGATGGAACCAGTTTTGTCCCAGGTAGTGGCATGCAATACAAGCGGATCAGCCCGGGATAGCCAGCCAGGTGTATCGCTTGCACATAGCGACTTTCACCTCCTTTGAGCTGAAGATGTGCGGCATTAACTCCCAGTAGTGTTCACAAACTATGTTCCCTGGTTGACTTCCTCCGAGCCCTGTGGCAGTCGAGTTTTCGGAGAGACTCGCTGCCGGCCCAGTACACATGCTAAATAAAAGCCCTGTTCTGGGGTAGGTGCTCTGCATGTGGCGGTTCCCTGTAGGCAACCCCATGCGATGTATATCTTCCGCTAATTCATTTCCCTGTTGGCAAACTGCATCTTCCTTGGGCAAAGGACCCTCTGCCACAGTCTCCATGTTTGTAGTAACTCCTCCCCCGTTGGGTAGGACCTACCATGTGACTTCTTCACATGACATACTTCCGACATAGTTCAGCAAGGCCATGTGACGTATTTTCCACTTAAATATCCCCCCTCTCTCTGGGCGAGGTGTGGTCTCCGTGGTGTCCTCCCCTTGGGAGGGACACCCCCCGACTAGACCTGGTCGGCCAAGTCGGATATTCCCCCTTTTTTTAGGGAGTAGAAAAAAAGAAGGGGAAAAGAGGCCACGACTGGGCTAGCCTGTCTCTATCTTTTGGGTAGTCGACTTGTCCCCAAAGGGCCGTTTGACACTCATAACAGCACTGGGGGAGGTTACGTGTCGGCCTGGTGCACTGGCTATGAGGCACACAGTTGTCTGCCCGTCACACACCACCAGTTCACGTAACACAGTTCAGC